>NC_047517.1:29464189-29764189 GCF_902827115.2 Pseudochaenichthys georgianus
AACCTGTTTGACGTGTTACTGTACGCACACACACACACACACACACACACACACACACACACACACACACACACACACACACACACACACACACACACACACACACACACACACACACACACACACACTCATTTAAATTAGACCAGACAGGTTGGGACAAGCAATAGTGTGTGTGTGTGTGTGTGTGTGTGTGTGTGTGTGTGTGTGTGTGTGTGTGTGTGTGTGTGTGTGTGTGTGTGTGTGTGTGTGTGTGTGTGTGTGTGTGTGTGTGTGTGTGTGTGTGTGTGTGGTGTGTGTGTGTGTGTGTGTGTGTGTGTGTGTGTGTGTGTGTGTGTGTGTGTGTGTGTGTGTGTGTGTGTGTGTGTGTGTGTGTGTGTGGGTGGCCAGTTATATAGTTCTTCTCAATATAGGATCTTATCAGAAACTTTGAATAGGTATTCAGTCCCTTACTCACTCAAAATAAAATATATAAGAAGAAAATACTATATCCTGAGTATTCACGTACATGTGTTGTATTTAGAAATATTTCTCCTACACTTAATTATTCGTGTAAATAAAAAATGAGAGGGGCAACATTTATCAAAACTATTTCCCAACTGGGAAAAGTTGTTTGAATGCTACTCTAGTTTTCAATGTGATATGATCGTAATCATGGCATGATAATATTTGTTAAAGGGATTTGTTGGACAGAGTTGTCTGAAAGGATAATAAATGTAGCAATGACTTATAACTGCTATTGATATTATTTGGTGGCCAAAATACGTTTCTGTTAATTACCCCGTCCAAAGCAGTATATTGCTGAGCTTTAAACATAACGGGATTGAAAAGCAAAAACCTTTTCCGATTGCTTATCTAACGCACAGATAAAAAACATCAACTCCTACAGCTAGTAGCTCAATTATCATCAGTGCTTTTCCCTGCGTTTCATTTCTGGCTGCAATCCAAATGACCTTCAGGGTAGTGGTAGTAAACTTGAAAATCCTGTCCCAGTAATTGTCGTGTTAAAACAAAAGCACAAACTCCAGTGAACAGATGAACCTAATGACTGCTAAAACATAAATAGAAAACAAAATGGACACAAGTCTATTTTACATTAAAGTCAAATAAGACTAGAGTGGTATCAACTCAGACACATTTATAGATCCATTTGTATTTCCTTAATGTGTGTATATCAATCTGGTATTGCTTTTTATTTAATGAAACAATGGATCAATTAAAAACTCCCAGCAAAAAAAACATCATTCATTTTCTTTTGCCTGACCCTCAAACTCTCCTGTAACATACTTCAGTTCTCCACTGCTGCATACTTGTGAAGAGTGTTTGATTTATGTCCTGTTTCACGTGTGTTACTGTACGATTCTCTGGCTGGGGGGGTGGGGCGCCAGCTAAAATCTTGCCTAGGGCATACAATGGTCAAGAACCGGTCCTGCACACACACACACACACACACACACACACACACACACACACACACACACACACAACACACACACACACACACACACACACACACACACACACGCACACGCACACACACACACACACACACCCACCCACACACACACCCACACACACACACACACACACACACACACACACACACACACACACACACACCACACACCACATACACGCACACACACACACACACACACACACACACACACACACACACACACACACACACACACACACACACACACGCACACACACAACACACGCACACACTCATTTAAATTATACCAGACAGGTTGGGACAAGCAATAGGAACTCTTCTTTTTAGGTACCATCTTTCACATACAGATTTACGTGCTTATCCTCAAACTGCAAGAGACTGCATGACGTGTGTGTGTGTGTGTGTGTGTGTGTGTGTGTGTGTGTGTGTGTGTGTGTGTGTGTGTGTGTGTGTGTGTGTGTGTGTGTGTGTGTGTGTGTGTGTGTGTGTGTGTGTGTGTGTGTGTGTGTGTGTGTGTGTGTGTGTGTGTGTGTGTGTGTGTGTGTGTGTGTGTGTGTGTGTGTGTGTGTGTGTGTGGGTGGCCAGTTATATAGTTCTTCTCAATATAGGATCTTATCAGAAACTTTGAATAGGTATTCAGTCCCTTACTCACTCAAAATAAAATATATATGTATTTAAAGGAGAAAATACTATATCCTGAGTATTCACGTACATGTGTTGTATTTAGAAATATTTCTCCTACACTTAATTATTCGTGTAAATAAAAAATGAGAGGGGCAACATTTATCAAAACTATTTCCCAACTGGGAAAAGTTGTTTGAATGCTACTCTAGTTTTCAATGTGATATGATCGTAATCATGGCATGATAATATTTGTTAAAGGGATTTGTTGGACAGAGTTGTCTGAAAGGATAATAAATGTAGCAATGACTTATAACTGATATTGATATTATTTGGTGGCCAAAATACGTTTCTGTTAATTACCCCGTCCAAAGCAGTATATTGCTGAGCTTTAAACATAACGGGATTGAAAAGCAAAAACCTTTTCCAATTGCTTATCTAACGCACAGATAAAAAACATCAACTCCTACAGCTAGTAGCTCAATTATCATCAGTGCTTTTCCCTGCGTTTCATTTCTGGCTGCAATCCAAATGACCTTCAGGGTAGTGGTAGTAAACTTGAAAATCCTGTCCCAGTAATTGTCGTGTTCAAACAAAAGCACAAACTCCAGTGAACAGATTAACCTAATGACTGCTAAAACATAAATAGAAAACAAAATAAAAAAATTAAATTAAATTAAACAAAAGTCTATTTTACATTAAAGTCAAATAAGACTAGAGTGTTATCAACTCAGACACATTTATAGATCCATTAGTATTTTCTTTTAATTTGTGTATATCAATCTGGTATTGCTTTTTATTTAATGAAACAATGGATCATTTCTGGCAAGAATTAAAAGTTCCCAGCAAAAAAAAACATCATTCATTTTCTTTTGCCTGACCCTCAAACTCTCCTGTAACATAACTACTTCAGTTCTCCACTGATGCATACTTGTGAAGAGTGTTTGATTTATGTCCTGTCTGAGCATAATGTTTCAAAAGAAATAGATCTTATTATGAATGTCAGAGAGTCCCAGCAGTACTGCCTCTTTGGGACTCTCTCTTTTGGAGTTTGTCTCCTCAAAACGAGCAATTTAAAGTTAGTATTTGAAAAAAAAACGTAACAATGACACTATTGTACTCCACAAGTGTATGTACTGGGATTTTGTTTTGATAAGAACACAAGATTCCCAAAATAAGTTTTTCATTGAAACAGAACAAATTCATTCCTGGAATAAAACGATCTGGTGCTGAAGCCCCAGGTTGTATTCATCAGTATCGTGACAAGTCATTGACCCTCTACTACTCAGTCTACTGCATACCATTTCCCTCAGTCAACAAAAAGTATTTTTGACCCCCACTCTCTCACATTTATAAATATTAAACATTAACACGTTGCAAAATATCTCATGACATGTTTTCTGAATGAGGAAATGAGCAGCTAGAGTGGGTGTAATGTGGCATTTTTTACTTTCAGGGCTAAGCAGAACCACATGTGGGTTGAGATTAATTAGACTCTATAACACTTTCTAAATGGAAACTCAGATGTAATTTATATTTTTAAAAAAAAGAGACAAGCAAACAAATTAATTGCACATATTTGTAAACTATTTTTTTATGTTAGCTCTATGCAATGTTTTGCAGTTAAATAATAGGTGAGAACATATTAAATTGATCTAACCATGGAGTTAGAAATCTGAAAAGAAAGACTGTGGTTCATAAGATACATTTGAAAAAATACAGAATAATGACATTAAGAATCAAGGGAACATTTGTATGTTTTAATACCATGTTTTCATCTTATTTGTAGTTGTTTTCACTATCAGGACACTCATATCTTCCACAAAACCAGATGAACAGGATGAAATATATCTTCACTCCTTAAAAAAACGAATTTATGAAGAAAGAGATATGTATCCGTTTAGATTTGGATTTAATGCTTCAAGTGTTTGCACCTATCATATACAGGTCATGTTGGATTGGCCTCCAGTCATAATACAGTGTGACTAACCCAACACGACCACATGTGCTTCATCACCTCTAATCTAAAGTATGAAACCATAAAACATGTGAGAAGACAAGAGGAAACTATTAGCTGTTTGGTCAGGGAGGCGTTCAGGGCCGCCCCTTACTGTAGGAGTTAAAGAGAGCAAACAGCAATGATTAAGTGTATGTACGATATACAGCCCACAGACCATTTTCTCCTTACACAAATCACGATAAGAACTCACAAAAACGGCCTCCATTTGCGCACTTTAAGTGTGAATGCAAAAGGTTTTTGTTGTATCCTCTGAAGGCCCACGCAGGGTGTCACCCTGAGTGTTTAGCAGGTGCAAAGATATGGGAAGCCTGATGGGTTCGTCCTTTGAACTCATTGTGCATGCAGAGGAACTCACTCACGAAAAGCTTTACTAGCTTTGTGCGGCACAGCCATATCATGATAGATTTCAGAGTTCAACAAAATAGATCAATTATTACCAGAATGTTTGCTTTACTCGTAACTCTGACCATTATGATGGTTTATGGTTCGATGGATTTGTCATATTTTTCTTCTTAGTTACATTACATTGCATTTAGCTGACGCTTTTATCCAAAGCGACTTACAATAAGTACATTCGACCAGGAAGACACAACCTTGAGGAAAACAGAATCATATAAGAACATCAGGATTCAAAGAGCCAATCGTTTCAAGTGCTGCTCAACTGGCTAAGCCAGTCCTTTATTAGTATATAAGTGCTCTGTTAGCAGTTCTTTGTTAGTCATTCTATCGCTCGAAGTGGAGTCGAAAGAGATGAGTTTTCAGTCTGCGCCGGAAGGTGTGTAAGCTTTCTGCGGTCCTGATTTCAATGGGGAGCTCATTCCACCATTTTGGAGCCAGGATAGCAAACCCACGTGTTTTTGCTGATGGGAACTTGGGTCCCCCTCGCAGCGAGGGTGCAGCGAGTCGTTTGGTTGATGCAGAGCGTAGTGCACGTGCTGGGGTGTACGGTTTAACCATGTCCTGGATGTAGGAAGGGCCAGATCCATTCACAGCATGGTACGCAAGTACCAGTGTCTTGAAGTGGATTCTAGCAGTTACCGGAAGCCAGTGGAGGGAGCGGAGGAGCGGCGTGGTGTGGGAAAATTTTGGAAGGTTGAAGACCAGACGAGCCGCTGCATTCTGGATGAGCTGCAGAGGTCGGATGGCACATGCAGGTAGACCAGCCAGGAGGGAGTTGCAGTAGTCTAGGCGTGAGGTGACGAGAGCCTGGACCAGAACCTGCGTCGATTTCTGGGTCAGCTGTGGGTGTATCTTCCTGATGTTGAAAAGCGTGTATCTGCAGCAACGGGTTGTAGCAGCGATGTTTGCAGTAAACGACAGGTTGTTATCTAGGATAACACCCAGATTCCTTGCAGTCTGAGTCGGGGAAACAACAGAGGGGCCGATGTTGATAGTTAGGTCAAGAGTGGGACAACCTTTTCCCGGAAGGAAAAGCACTTCAGTTTTGTCAAGGTTGAGCTTGAGATGATGAGCGGACATCCACTGAGAGATGTCAGCTAAACAAGCAGAGATGCGTGCGACGACCTGGGTCTCTGAGCGGGGAAAGGACAGAATTAATTGGATGTCGTCAGCGTAGCAGTGGTATGAAAAACCATGCGGGCTAATGACAGATCCGAGCGAGTTTGTGTACAGGGAGAAGAGGAGAGGACCAAGAACAGAGCCCTGAGGGACCCCTGTAGTTAATTGACAAGGGTCGGACTCAGACCCTCTCCAAGTAACCCTGTAGGTGCGGTCTTTGAGGTATGAGGTGAGGAGGGAAAGTGCAGAGCCTGAAACTCCAAGTTCTTGGAGAGTGCGAAGGAGGATCTGATGATTCACCGTGTCGAATGCAGCAGACAGGTCCAACAGGATGAGGACAGAGGAGAGGGAGGCTGCTTTAGCAGTGTGCAGTTCCTCAGTGACAGCAATGAGAGCAGTTTCTGTGGAATGACCTGCCTTGAAACCAGACTGGTGCGGATCCAGAAGGTTGTTCTGATGGAGATAACAGGAGAGTTGTTTAAAGACAGCGCGTTCAAGTGTTTTAGACAGGAACGGGAGGAGAGAGACAGGCCTGTAGTTTATAACATCAGACGGGTTGAGAGTGGGTTTCTTCAGGAGAGGGTTTACTCTCGCCTCCTTGAGACTGTTTGGAAAGTGACCAGAAGTTAGAGAAGTGTTGATGAAATGGGTGAGAAACGGTAGAATATCAGGAGCGATAGTCTGAAGGAGGTTTGAAGGGATAGGGTCCAGAGGACAGGTGGAAGGACGGGCAGAGGTAATGAGGGTAAGAACCTCATTACCTAGGGGAAAAGGAGGTTAGTGTGCCGGTTGAAGGTGGCTCAGGTGATCCGGCGGTGAGTAGGGGTGAGTCAGAAAAAGAAGAGCGAATGTCGTAAACCTTTTTTTCAAAGTGGTTAACAAAGTCGCTTGACAGAAGGGAGGAGGGGGAAGGGGCTTTGGGAGGGTCCAAGAGGGTGGAGAAGATGGAAAATAGTTTTTTAGGATTGGAATAGGAAGATTGGATCTTATCTTGAAAGAAAGTGCTTTTTGTCTGAGAGATGGAAGCAGAGAAAGAGGAGAGGAGAGCCTGATAGGTTAGGAGGTCGTCACGGTGTTTGGATTTCCACCATTTCCGCTCTGCTGCCCTAAGGACGGTTCTATTAGCACGCAGTGCGTCATTTAGCCAGGGAGCAGGAGGGGACTGACGAGCCTGCCGAGATGTGAGAGGACAGAGAGAGTCCAGAGAGGATGAGAGAGTAGAGAGGAGAGTTTCTGCAGCAGAGTTTGGAGGCAGGAGTTGGAACGAGTCAGAGGAAGGGAGGGCTGAGAGCACCGAGGAGGCAAAGGTAGAGGGGGAGAGGGAACGAAGGTTACGGCGGACAAGTGCAGGATGAGAAGAGATTAGTTTGTTATGTTTGGAAAGGGGTAAAGAGAATGAAATGAAGAAGTGATCGGAGGTGTGGAGCGGGTTTACAGAGAGGTTAGAAGTAGAGCAGTTCCTTGAGAATATGAGATCGAGGACATTGCCAGCTTTATGAGTCGGTGGGGACGGAGACAGTGAGAAAGCAAAGGTGGTTAATTCTTAGTCACTGTGTTGTGAGTGATGTTACAACTCCTTGTCAACTGATACTTCCTGTTGGGTTTCACATGATGAAGCAGGCAGTGACGAAGAACTTGAACTTCAAAAAGTAAATTAATAAAACAGCTTGTGAATGTGAATCAAACAACACATCGCCCTTTATTTTAAAAACATCATCACTAAAACAATATATGGCACTGTCTAGGTCTCTGGCTTTCTGTACTGCTTAAACCAGTGACTATCTTCTTGCTACGTGTTATATGTATTTTTAGTTGTTGTCTTTATTACCATTTAAAGTATTGTGAGTTGCATGTTTTAATGATTTTATTAACTTGTCATTTTCTTTAAATAGTATGATTTGTTTTTAGGATGAATTTAACACATTTCTCCAGGTACTATAGCTGAAAAATAGCCTTTGTTCCCATTAACATAAATGTATTTTATGCTCTGTCATTGTTAAATCAACTAAAATATTTACAAATAATAAATAAATATAGCAGCAGCTGAAGGAATATTTTAAACCAAAGTATTTCATTTCAAAATGAATTAAATCACTATTCTGCTGCAAGTGTTCAGCCATTGCCTAAAGGCCACTTTGATCTGTGGTGAATCAGTGCTGATGCTGTTTAAAAAAGGTTAATGTCAGGGAGGGATCAATCTGCTGGGGGCGAAAATTATCCTATGGGTCTCTTTTAATCACTAATTAAATAATAACAATAATACATTAATTATCCATCTGACATTTACAATGTTTAACACAAATATGTGAGGAAATATGAACCATATGGCATAAGAGTTAGACTGTATTTAACATTTCTGATCTTCAATACCCCTTCCACTTTAAACTCGGGTATACTGCACATACTTTATTTTCTAAGTTTGAATAATAGCCCTATAATTGATCATTTTTTACAACCTAATTCCTCTAGCTGTGTTCATGTATGAGCTATTACACACCAGGGCAAATGCCTTGTATGTGTGAACCTATTTGGCAATAAATCTAATTCTGATGCTGTGATAGACTGTAGTGTTTCATTCCATGGTCTTAATTCGAAACCCAAGAATCGGCGACATTAGTACATCCGAAACAGGCACTGCAGTAATTTTTTTAATGACAGTAGTGTCTGGGAATTAAACCCTCCTCAATTTCTGATATTATGTTCTTAACTTTTTGATAGTATGTCAGCTGTTCTGGTATCTCTTCCATCTCTGATAACAACATGTTCTATTCTGAGAATATTAGGGAATGGTTGACTTTGGAGGGTGTGTGTGTGTGTGTGTGTGTGTGTGTGTGTGTGTGTGTGTGTGTGTGTGTGTGTGTGTGTGTGTGTGTGTGTGTGTGTGTGTGTGTGTGTGTGTGTGTGTGTGTGTGTGTGTATCCGGCTCCCTGTAGTCCTTCTATTGGTCTTCTGAGTGGGTGGTCTGTTCCAGGAGAGGAGCACTGGAAACATTACACACACACACACACACACACACACACACACACACACACACACACACACACACACACACACACACACACACACACACACACACACACACACACACACAGGGAAACTGGGAATCACACCAACGCAGCACAGCAGAGGGTGGAGCAGGCAGGAGCCTTATTCCAGATGTGCGACATTAATTTAGATGATCCAAAACATGAACCGGTAGTTCCCACTCACTCATCACCACTGTGTGTGTGTGTGTGTGTGTGTGTGTGTGTGTGTGTGTGTGTGTGTGTGTGTGTGAAAAACATTCACACTCACTTTTTTATATTCTCTCACACTTGCAGGTTGACATTTTCATATATTTTTGCATAATTTGGGTGACTTGCCAAATGAGGAAAGAGCGGAGGATAAAATTCCCCTTCTCGAGTTGAAGGTGGAGGAAAAGATGGAGCTGACAGGACGAGGTGTGTGATTAAAAAGAGGGGAAAAGATGAGGAGCAGAGCAGGTTATGAGAACAGTCTCCACTCTGACCTATGGAGCTGCGCCCCTGGACTTTCATACAATACTTTCCACCGGGGAGGCGAGGGGGATACGGTGCATGGAAAGACAAAGACGGAGAGAAAATTAAATTAAATAAGTAGAGCGGAGGAGGAGAATAAGAGAAGATTTAGGAGGACGGAAGTGGTTGATTGGGTCCCCTATGAGATTCCTTTGTTTAGATTGTTCTGCATTTCACTTTTCACTCTCTCCCCTCCACCTCCTTATTTTTCTGACATCTGAGGTAGATTACAACAGAGACCCTGGGTCACATTTATGACTTAAATCAAGAACATATGTTGCGTGTGTGTGTGTGTGTGCGCACACGTGTTTGTACATCCATTTCAGTGGGATTCCCCTCCGGTCCCTGAGTGGTGGTCAGATTTATTTTCTTATCCATTGTCTCTTGCTGGGACATCAAAGGACCATTGTTTGTTGATCAGCGAGGGTGCTGCAGGTTACTCACAGGTCCCGTAAGAGAACGCTTGGCCTCTCCTCCACATCTCCCCTTCTTATCTCCCTTTACTGAAACTGACCTTCTAAGCATGTCGGATCGCGGCAGAGAATTCCTGACACAGTGGATCAGCGCAACACAAAAAACATGTTTTGATTATAAGAGACTGAAATGTGGTTATGTCCCATTTGTTTCATTTAGGCCTGGTCAAGGCTTGTTCTAAAAACACCACATTCGGTCTGTAAACAATATCATACTCGAACAAAATGTACTTTAATACAAACCTCATGGACAAAAACACTTAAATGTACCGCATGCTTTGATGAGTACAGCACTGAAATTCAGTCATTCTTAGCGGGTAAAAGAAGAAATGTCCCATTAACTTCAGCACAACAGCACATATGTAAAAGTGTCAGTTGACTTTATTAGGATCGGTTTCACTCAGTTGAAGAAAAAACAACTTTTGTCTTTGGAACGTTTACCTAGGAAGAAAACAAGTCTACAAAATAAGTTGCTGGAAGGACAATATATAAAACAATGGCATCAAAATAAAAAAAATAAAAAACAGGCTCAAATATTTTTGGATGCAGGGCATTTTCCTCTTTGTGCCCTTTTGTTTACAAAACAATGACAAAAAAGGGAAACTTAAAAAAAAATAAAATCAATACTTATTTACAGTGCATATATTTACATTAAGGCATTTTTGCTGGGGAGAAAGACGGTTGATCTGATACAACCCCCAGTTCTACACAAATAAATAGTCAGATTTACCATGATACATTACAGTGCTATATCATATGTATGCTACCTGCAGTGAATGAACAAATACAGTTATAGGTGCAGGCAGAATCACACAATCAAAGCGGACAAGCGTATGTTGAAATGTTCACATTTGTTCGGTCTTTAAAAATACTCTCATGTCCAGATGTCAATTAAAATAGTCCATTATAGTCAGTGTGACTTGACATTTCCCTAAAGCAATTTCAATGAAAGCGATGGGGAACAAAATCCTTTTTTAGTGAAAAAATAAATATCTTCCTAAGTTTAACTAAAGTCTCTTTGAGATCAATCAATCAAAATCAGCTGGGTATCTTACAAAGTTAGTGTTTTTGATTATTTTGCCCTGATTATTTTGAAAAAAATCATGTTGTTTCACATATATTGTTAGTTTTGTTTCCCATCATTGACATTGAACATGTTTTGATTGGGGCTAGCTGCAGGAACACTTGCAGCAACAACTCTTGCAATATACGGACATGTTGTTTCAAGAAAGACTTTAAATATTGTGAACTTCTCCTTCAACAAAACATATGTCCGTGTTTGATTGACTGATAGAACCTCAATGTAATTAGTTGTGTACAGAGTCAGAGAGAAGACTGACTGTCATTTCATTAAAAAAAAAAAAAATCAACATCAGGAAGTCCGTAAAGTGGCCTGAGCCAATCTGTTAAATCACAACGAATGAATTATTTTTAAATGTCATTTAAAAATAATTCACTTTTTTTTTTTTTAGAGCTTTCAATAGATTAAGAAATAAAAACAGCACCAAGTGTGTTTAAAAAGGACTTTCTACATTGATCACAGCTCTGCTACCACTTAACAAAAACACATACAAATCAGAGGAGGAGGCACTTTATAAGGTGTTGAGGATGAAGATCATACTTTGGTTAAAACGTTGAACGTAAAAAGGCTGGATGAGATAGATGTACGGGTAATTGTATTTTGAAGACGCTTAATTCAAGCTTGTGCATCAAAATAAAGTCAAATTCAGTTTTAACTGAATTAATTCTCAGATATGTCTACGGGTTCTGCTTACATTTCTCTGGTTGGAAATCCATCAAAAGACATCATGAATAATGTATCACCTAATTGCTGCTCTTTACCATCCATCCACCTTCCTCTGTCCTCACATCTCCTCTCTATAAAAACTAAAATCTTTCTTCATCTCCACCCCGCCCTCGTTTTTTCCTGCACTATCTTCCCTCTCCAGAGTATAAATGCCTTCAATTTTTTATATCTGAACAGCAAAGGTTTCTGTGGCGTTCACAAATATTCAGTCCAGGAGTGATAAGGATCTTTCCAGTGGTGAATGAGATGCATGGGCCAAAAAAGGCTCCGATTTAAGATTTCTAGTGCAAACCGAAGGATTTGGAAAAAACTCAAACCTGGATGTTCCAGTTATATGAGCAAACTAACAAACCATGGAGCAAAAAAAAATGTGGTTTGACTAGTTTTGCAACAAAAAAAAGCTTGAGACACATTTTGGAGCTACCATTTTCTTTTTGTTATAATTTTTCTTCTCTGTGTTTGTCCAAAGAAATCTATACTAAGTATATCTGGAGGTTAAGGGACCAGGAACTACATCTGGCAATTATTGTTCTACCTTACAACCTCCGATTCGTCCCACTCGCGTTTAAAAAGCAACATGTTTGTTAGGCTATCGTACGGTTTCAGCACAGGATAGCAGCACCAGGAGCAGCTGTGGTGTCATCAGGCAGCTTGTAACGTTGTGGAAGATGAAGTGAGTGCTGTGTGTGTCAACATAGTGCTTGTGTGTTTGCAGTGTGTGTGTGTGTATGTGTGTGTGTATGTGTGCGCGCGTGCGCAAACGCTGCTAGTTCTGGTGTCTTTTCATGTGCAGAGCGAGGTGGTCGGATCGGGAGAAGGAGCGCGAGCAGACGGCGCACTGGAAGGGTTTGGCGCCCGTGTGCTTCCGGAAATGGCGCGTCAGCTCGTCGGATCGGGCGAATCTCCAGTCGCAGCTGTCCCACGTGCACCGGTACGGCTTCTCACCTGCAGGATGTAAAGAAGAAAAAGTCTGAATGAGTGCTGCCGCTCCTTTATCTAAACTTGATCTAAAACGAAAACAATTATTTAGAAACCAAATCCTGAATGGTTATAAGCAGGACCTGTGAACTCATGCTTGCTATTTCTTGTCATTGTAAAAGTTATTTTTTTTGTTTGTTTTGTACAAAGAAATTATTTGTTAAAAAAAATGAATCGAATATCACGAATGTTGATGACGATGACCTAAACATTTATTTTCATGAACAATGTACGCTAGAGGGGGGAGGACAAGAACACTTTTAAGCTTCTTCTTGCCCTTTTTGAACATGACCGGCTATTTTAGAATTTGCTTGAAAGTTTTTTTATTTTACTTCTCTTTGATTAATTACATAATTAATATTATTGTTTGTTTTGTTTCCAACATGTTCAATAAATTGACTAAATAAAAAAAACAAATGGCATCACTGAGCTGAATTTCTGGTTAAATCACATGATCTTCAGCAAATAACAGATATGACAACATGTGATTATGAGAACCAAAGAAACTAATTATTATTAGTACAAACATTAACTCCCTGCAATACATGACTTACTCAATTGGGTGGAGCAACAGGCAAAACAGGCTCTACTGAAAGCTAAAGTTGCATCCCATCATACATACATACAGTCATCACGCTGTCATAGGCATTTATGAAGCACAAACGCTGCTCATGTTTCCCACGTTCAGCATTGTCTGACTTGGCTATTGTGCGTTTCTCTTTGACAGATGTGGTTTGTTTGTCTGTCATTCCAATAATGTTTACATATAGTGCCAGGTACTTTGGGAAAACGTGTGTGAACAGTCTCATTCATTCACGGCACGATCAACCAGTGGTGACTATCCATGCAGATCATTTTAGTTTTTATCGGCCCAGGTATTGAGATTTCTGCAAACCACCCACATACATACTTGTGACATTATTTATTTAATTAATGGAACAACATGTGTATCACAGCCAAGGACAAAACTTTGCAGGAAACACAATTATGTGTACTAGTATTTTTTTAATAGGTCTATGCATTTAGCTCTGTCAGGTAACAAAAGATAAAGAATTATGATCCCTTTTCTTCTTTCAGTAGTTTTTTATTTGAATTTGGTGCTCAATTTCAAGTTGGCAAATACTGCTTCACAATTGTTTGAATCTCAAAGCACCAAAAACATAATCCTTTTTTCCTCAATTAAATGTGGTAAAAGCAGAAAGAGATGTCGGCACCTGGACGAATTAAATATAAATATGTCTGCATGCTGAATACCACTAGAGTTAAGTGAACACAATAGGATTTATTTTGTCGTCCGTGTGAACAAAACCTCACACAGGCACAGCAAGCTTTGCAGCATCGCTAAAACAACGACAGTAATGCCATTATGACATTTAAATGAACAACAGCATCAACAAATTGAGGAACACACACCTGAAACTCAAACACAAATAGGAGAGACAATAAAATAACACACAAAAAAAGTGAACAACTCACAATACACACACAGCGACACACACACAAACAATCAGGGTAATGGATGTTGATGGAGATTAGAGTGGGAACTCCCACAGGGACAAAAACGCATTAGGAATCATCTCATCCAGATTACTGACAGGTGTGTGTGTGTGTGTGTGTGTGTGTGTGTGTGTGTGTGTGTGTGTGTGTGTGTGTGTGTGTGTGTGTGTGTGTGTGTGTGTGTGTGTGTGTGTGTGCATTCAAGCAACTGAATAAGATAAGTAGAATGAGTAACAGACAAAGATAGAAATGGGGGAGTGTTGAAAGTGGGAGGATGGCACAAAAGAGAAAAGAGATTGATTAGATGAATAAAAAGGATGGGAAAAGGGGGATAAAATAACTAAGTGGGCCTGACAAAAGCAGAGAGGATGAGGAAGTTGCTGCTACATCCCTCTTTACATGGCGTGCCCTCATCTTGCGGTCTATAATAACTGCAATAACCTCAATCAGCCTGCAGCATGAATGACGCCAGATTTAATTGTTGTGTCATGTTCCCAAAAACGAAATGTGAGGCACGCACACCCACAACAGTATTCTGAACAAGCAGTGCAGACTCATAAGTGGAACAAACTCTGGATCCTAAAGTGGTAAGAATGAGATTGGTGTGTGTTTGGGTATCCATACGAGTGAGGAGAGCGTAGATATCAACAGAAGCTTTGTTTTGTTAGCTGGAGTGAGGTGGGGCCCAACACCTAAGCCCTTGTTTGTTGATTTTGCCCAGGATCGAAGTGGAACAAGAAGGTATTTTTGTACATATTTATAATTTCAAAGAT
Source organism: Pseudochaenichthys georgianus (assembly GCF_902827115.2). NCBI lineage: Eukaryota > Metazoa > Chordata > Actinopteri > Perciformes > Channichthyidae > Pseudochaenichthys > Pseudochaenichthys georgianus. The sequence goes on from NC_047517.1 coordinate 29,478,869, forward strand.
CCACACAATAATAAAGGCATTCAAACATTGATGTCTTCACAGGTCCTAGGAGAGACGGCACCATGCATCTAACGCTGAGCACATCGTTTGAGAGTCATCCCCTGGCAGAAGTGTGTCACTTCCACCTGTTTTGATGGAATAGTATATTGGGCAGAGGATGGGAATGGGGCAGGATACATTTACACACACATGCCAGGAACACAACACTCTGCCTAGCAACTTGGTGCCAGTGCAGATACCGAAATACAAGTCGCGTGGGCAGCGTATTTTTCCCCGTTTAAAAAAGATGCATTAATTGGAGGAATGTCTTACCCGTGTGGGTCCTGAGGTGGGCTTTCAGATGGGACGACTTGGTGTAGACCTTCTTGCAGCCTGACAACAGAGAGAAGGATAAACACAAACAGAAGTGTCAGATATGCGTTTACCCAATGTGCTGAGTAGTGGCATGCTAGAAATGTGAACTAATGAACAACAGAAGCTGTAAACGTTTGTTTTTGCTATTCTGATTTATCAAAAGTACACGTGACTGTGTAAATAAGGGGCACACATGCTTCTCGTATTAAAACTGTTTTCATTTGGGCGTATTTAAAAATAAACTGCATGCCAATAATCACACGTTTCTTTTTCTAAACATATTCTGACATCCAAGTCTGACATACAAGTCGAAATATTTTAAATACAGAAAAACAAGACCCTTTTCACAAAATAAACAGTGTGCGCGGAAACATTCTGAAAAGATTTAGGATTTTGATTGATTTAGAAAGATGTTTTTCTGATCTGTTCTGGCTTTAAATGAAAATATTACATTTCACATATTGAAAACATGTAAGGAATGAACAGCTGCTGCAGTGAGACTAATATTATACACTTGGTTAGAGTGTGGATGTGTCCTTGTGTGGATATGATAGATCTGACTTGTGGTAACATGCTGCAGGAGGCTCGGCTTAATCCTATTTTACACGCTGCCACAGGCTAGTTGACATTACATGTCCTACAAGTAGCTGCACATCGCACAAGTGCAATCTGAACCAACTGTCTAAAGTGTGACTGTATGCAAATTACCTGTTGTGGAGAGAAGATCAAATGACTTCAGGAGAACATTCAATTACTTACACCCACGCATGTTCATTCCACAATCATACCAGCAATGTCTTAAAAGCCACAACAATGTGTGAGAGCTCGAGAGTGAGTTAATAAAAGCAAGGTAGTTATAATACCAGAAGGTTAACTGTAAGGCAGTGATTGATGTTCTGCATTGCCAAAATATTGTAATGCTAGTGCAGCGTGCACACTGCCGTGGCTGTAGTACATATCGTGACTCAAGCCTGGGAAATATTTTTCCACACAACATATCATTTTTCAAAAATGCACGGGTGTCTCAAAATAGATCTGTTTTTTCTTACAGTTTGTGAGTGACCAAATATTCACCTGACCACAGCTCAATTTAAGAATAAACACAGTGAGAAGAATCAGAGAGCTGTGTACTTGTTCTGACCTGGGTAATCACAGTGATGGATCCGTCGTTTCTCCAAATCGGGGTTGTTCCTCCGGTTGTAGCGGGCAGACATGGTGTTCTGGGCTGGAGTTGGGGTTGTTGCAGGTACTTGGGGAACGCCTGAAGCTTGGCCTGGGGACGGAGTGGGAGCTGTGGTGAGGGGGAGGGCTAAACTGTCTGGTCCTGGGCCGGGGCCTATCCCAGGGGGGCTGCCTGCCAACTTGGAGGCGATGGTGGCTGCATAAGAGGGAGGAGGGGACATGGTGTGGAGCAGCTCCTTCTGCCTGTCAGGGCTGCCGGGCTCCGAGCTCGGGGGAGAGGGCGGCAGGTAGGGCGTCTGGTGCTGGAGGAAGTGGGGGTGGGCCTGAGCGTGAGGGTGTGTGTACACCCGGCCACCCAGGCCGCAGTACGCAGGCTTGGCTGTCTGCTCTTGTTGAGATGCAGAAGAAGCTACCGGCATGTCATGGAAAGGTGTGTGGATTGTGGAAGTGTGCTGTATCTGCTGATGATGATGGTGGTGATGATGATGCTGAGCCTCCATACCATTGCCATGATGATGGTCCAAGCCGGAGTTCAGTAGCTGAAACAGTGAGCCGCTGTTGTCATGGTGGTGGAGAGCGTGCTGTTCAAACTGCGGTGGCATTTCCTGTTTGATGAACACTTCTGGTACCGACTCGTCACCGCCTCCCGCATGGTTAAAAACACTGGTGAAGTCCGGCAACCCTGTTAGCGTCATGTTTATGGCTGAGGTTTCCATGGCACTGCTGCCGGGGCCATGCCCAGATGTGCTGCAGCTACTGGTGGGCGTTGTGTTGGAGCAGTGCAGCTGGATGTTGGGGGAGAAACACGGGGGAGCAGATTCTGTTTTGATTTGGGTGAGACCTGTGTGGTTCTGCTGCTGAGGCGGCCGCACCTGCTGACACAAGCCCATCCTCAGGTAGGCGGCGTCGGGGAGGTAAAGATTCATGTTGAGGGTGTAGGGGCCCCCTGTATGGTTGTCAGTGAAGAACTGATCCAGCGCGGACACACAGTCTCTCTGATTCTTCTGCTGGCTTTCCGAGTGAGTTTGAAGTGGTAGAGACTGAGGGGAGAGGTACCTGTCCATCTCAAACTTTGCCTGTAGATAGAAACACAAACAAAACAGTCTAGTTTAGAGACATTTCATTTTGAAGAAAACTTTAGTTGAATCAAATGTTTTCAGCTTGCTTCTCAAGAGCTACCATGAAACAATTCTGAGGCGCTATTTAGAGAAGACAAAGGTTTGATAGGACAGTCACCGCTAAAACATTTATCAAGTAGTCATCAATAGGCAGTTCCTACATTCCACATTCACTCTCTGGCTGCGAAGCTGAACTCAGGAACCCATCAGCTGTGAGGCCAACAGTTGAGAATCAGACCATGGAAATAAGAACTAACACCACTAGAAAAAACCCTAATAAATATCCACAACTGCAACTATGACAACAGACTAAAGAAGCAAACTCGGGCTGACCCAACTGGAATCATAGGTGGACAACTTGATGTCATATAGGGCCTTTTTCACTCTGTCTATTTCCTGTGAATATTAAGGCAGGTATAAAAGTTAGAGAAGCCCTGCAGCAGAGGATGAAACAGCAACATGAAAGGGAATAGGGAAACACCCATGCCTCTCTATCCGCAGCAGCAGCAGCAGTAGTCTGGGGATGGGCTGCTATTTCTAGGCTCCTGATCCACCAGCTGTTATATTGCACTCTCTCCTCTGCTGCACAAGTTTCCTGCTAACTGGGGACAGAGTTGCCGGGAGCTTTCTGTCCGGAGCTGGAGTCAGTTGTTGTCAGCGTGGTATGATGGTGAGGGGGGGGGTGAGACCAACAACTGCTGGCCAACTGGCTGGCAGAGAAAACATGCGGTGACTGCGTTTGCAGTCGGAGCGGCTCCGTCCAGCTGGCCGCAGCCTGCTCGCTAATCACCGAAAATAGTGCAAAAGAAAGTGGAGGTTAACATCAGCTAGGCCGATGGAAATTTAGACGCCAGCTAAAAACTGGATCTACAACCTATCTGCCACGCCCATTCAATGAAATACATCAAGTCGGTTTGATTTCTACCCGGTTTACCTGTGCGTAGTCATTGTGTCCAGTCTTGTCTGTTTCTGTGATCTTGCAGTCCAAGCCGAACAACAGCGAGTCCTCCAGGGGGAATCCTGCGGGCAGAGCCGCCTTCTGCAGCGGGTAGAAGGGGTCCTCCTGCCCGCCGCCGCTCATCGCCAGGGTCGCGGCCATGAAGCACGGGTGCAGCGCTGCTAAGGATCGCTCGTCCTTTTCTGCTAAAAGGAGGATGCTACAGCGGAGTGAGCGGAGTGGAGCCGACGAGGTGGCGAGCGTGAGGTGGAGTTAATAATGTGAGCCTGTCTGCTACATCCCCTTCACTTGTTTCATCCCTCCACCGGCCCACAGAGTTTCTATCTCCTGCTACAGGGCGGAGCGACCCAGTGTAAATACTGCACATGCACCGCCCATCAAGCGTTCAGGCTTTGATCATTCATTCACTGGCCACCGCCCTACGCCATCTAAATACACTGACAACAGTGTCGTAAACTAGGCTACAGGACCTGCCTGACAGACAGCATTAGCCATAGAGGAAGTCAAGGTTAATTCATGTTTCCCCTCCAGTGTTTTTAGTTTATATCAAATATGTATTTATACTTATATAGATAATCTCTAATAGGAATATTATATTGTATCTAAATACCTGGTCTATTCTTGCAATTAAAGTCACTTTTTAAACCTGATAGTCCCAAAAGATACACAAATAAAACACGAATGGGCAATTTAAGGCAGCAACTAGACCCACATGCCTCCTAAATGTCCGGTTATTTCAAACCCCACACCACCAGTCGGTAATACAGACTTTAAAATGCGATCCAAGACAATTTTTTTAAAAACTCATTATAAATCAATATTCTCAGGTTGGGTATAGCACTTCCATTGACAGGTAAACTGAACTTCATATGCAAATTAAGGAGTAAAAACTACTTTTTAAACAGGTCATTCTTTTAATGTGAAGTGGATGGTGTTAGAAATCGCAGTTTATCACTAAGTTTATTATGGAAAATACCATCTGCAAGGGGCTGCACTCACACATTTTAGTTTGTACAAAAACATGTATACAGTGTAGGAATAAGCTTTTAGAAAAACAAGTTATTTTATCCTAGCTCATTTAACAAAAAAACAAAGTGGTTGTTTGTGAAGTATTTTATGCTCAAAAGAAATGAACAACACAGCCTCTAAGCAATCCTCTGGTTGAGTTTAATTTGACACCGATAAGAACGTGGTCTGAAATGATAGAGGTATGTCTACTATGTCTATATTTAAAGCCAAAGGAGCCTCAGCTCGTTCAAATCAGCGGCTTATGTTCCTGCAATGCTGTTTGTCTGTAGCCACCACTATCTGCAAACCTGGAAAAGATGAGGAAATAATGATAGACAGACCTAATAAAAAACAACAGTGCCAAGATAGAGGAATTTTTGGGCAGCCAGTTAGCCAGGAATAAGTATTTTGTGGAAGGTAATACTTACTGAACCAGTACGATGGGAATTTATCCTCTCTGAACAATATGTAACCAAGGATGAGAACAACAAAACAATCGGACACCAGCAACAGTTTCTGCTTTTGTATATCAAAAGTTTTTTACATTGGAAAATTCTTGATAAATTAATAAAACAAGTCGTAACATAAAAATAAATATTTTCATCTGGGTTTCTGCTTCGTCTTTTGGTGCCAATTAGGAGCTTCTTTATTTGTCTGCAAATGAAAAAAAAAAAGAGGAAAAAATGTTAGAAAAGGATGTGCCAGCAGGAGCTTTTCTTAACATCTCACATAATTGACTTTCTCATGATTCAAGGATGTATACTACAGTGTATATTTTCTCAGCTGACTGTAGTGAAAAGCTCAATTGAAACTAAATGACAAAAATACAATTTATTATTTCCTGTGAACCTGTATTGCTCCTTTGTGTGAAATTCTGCCCAGGCAGATTAAGGTGCTGTGACTCATACAAGGGCATTGCCCTGTCAGACACTTACAAACACAGTGGGTTTGGGTTTGTTTGGCGACTCTTCTTCTGTGGTCCTGTTGATACGTTTGGACTGGTGTTTCCCTGCAGCTTTATCTGATTCCAATAGGGTTACAGCGTCTCCCTGTCCGGACCGCATGCTGATCAGGACCTGCTTCATCACCGCTAACTCCTGCAGAATCACATGGTTCAGAAAAATAGGGATGTGGAAATGATAGCAGAACAATAAACATGAATCTTTATGAAAAATACCTCAGAGTTTAGTTTTCCAAAATGCAAAAAAAATCTCAACTAAACCGCCAGATAATCTTTTGGCTGGGTGCAAATCCGACAGGGGCGAACAAAACATTCCTCTGTATTTTTGATCATTTCTGCACAATACCTCTTCAAAATGGCATAGATCTACCACCAATGAGTTTTCTTTAGATTCTGATATAAGAAATGTTTTACAAATATTTAGTGGATTGTAATACCTTTAATGAAAAAATGATCATATATTTTAAGCTAATACTTCTTCAACATTTGATGATTCATTTGCATCAATGTTTGTTTCCAGGAATTTTTATTGCTGCTTTCTGTTGACATGTTTGTCCTCTTAACTTTAACTATGGGACGACTTGCATTAAGCTCAACAAGTTGAAGGGTCTGCGGGGTTAGGCAGAGGGGAGGACTCTGGACCATTTTCATGGTTCTATTTATCACCCCTGAGGACATGAGCAATGGCATGTCAGATATCTATCACACACACATACACAGAAACACACACGCACAACAGTGGCATCCCAAGCAGCCAAGCAGAGGAACAGCTGTCTGTGACAGGGCACATACTTCAAACAGCAAACGGCTGGCTGGGGGGGACATGCACTCCCAACATGCACTCACATGCGAGCATACGCAATCTTGAAGGAAGCGTTGAAACCCAGAGAAATAAGTTGTCTGACTATTAAAAGCCTGTTAAATTAAGAGTTGCAACGTTCATATTATTTATCAATTAAACAATTGATGGAAATAGATTCAGTGACTCATTTGCTGATAGATTAAGCAGTTGTCATTTTCAAGCAAACCTAACAAATATAAAATGGTTTCATGCTCTCAAGTGCAAGATTAGTTGCTTTTATTTGTCTTAAATTAACTATTTTTCGGATTTAACTGTTAATTGGACAACAGAAGTTTGTTGTCGTCATGGAGGAAACCATCAAACATTTACATTAAAAAGAAAAAATCATTGTTATCATGTGTACCTCTCGATGGTTGAGGAGTCTCTCCAGATCGGCTGCCATGTTGTTTTTCACCTGTTGTAGTGCGGTCCGTTCTTTCCTCAGAGAACTGGGGTTACAACCAAAAACAATAAGAGCAGATCTTGAGTTAAACAAAAAGACACGACTGTACTTACTGAGAGTTATTAATTTAATGTTCTAGTTACTTAAAGGGTTCTGTGAAACATGTTGACGTTTATACATTCTTAAAGACAGGGTATTATTTTCTCTGTAATAAAGCAATATACCCAAACTTGGCAATGGCATTATTATGGTTTACGGTCAACAAGAAATGCTGGCTATAAACCAATCAGCCAAGAAAAGACAGCGCTCGTGTGTACGAGCACTGTCTGTGACCATAAATAACTGGCATGAAACCATCAACTTTGAAACTTTATTAGGACTTTATTCTCTGAGAAAACTCTTCAGCACTGTCCCGGTGTTCTTTCCTGTCGCTGTGAAACATACAAGCAGGAGCTTTTGATGGAGGGTGCTTTCAAGCAAATCATCTTGCAAATCTTGAAACTGCAGCAGTGTCACCACTCTTATAGCCTGAGATCTGCCTCAACTTTGAATATCACCAAACAAACGGTGAATACAATTATTACCTAAGACAGAGAGAGATTGAAGAACATAAAGTAAGAATATGTGTATCAGCTGTTTAACAGACGGCACTGCACAGCCACAGGAAGACTTCAATATCTCTGTCAGGTGGGGAGGTTTGAGAAGCTTATGGGGATTTTAAAGGATTTTTTTTCGCTCTGCTGCTTGCCCCAGGTGAGCGCTCAGTGGTAGTGAGCAGCAAGAGAAAACATGCAGTCTGTCAGTTTGCATATTTCTCAGGTTCAAAAACAGAGGGGGCCAGGGGACATTAAGGTCAGTGCCAGGAAGCTAAATGTGTGCTGATGTGAAACACTCGCTAATTGTGGGCATAGACAAACTCTTTGTATGGTTTACATACGTTTTTTTCTTTACATACACAGGCTCTTGCACAATCAGCTTTGCACGAAGACAGAAAGAGATAGATGTGATGTGGACAAACAAGGTTTAAATGGAGGTTGTTACAAAGCAGACGCCCAAGGGCGAGTAGTTATGGCCTGCTGCCATGATGAGTAAATTACAAGACACAGAATGTAACCAATTGACAAAGAAAATGTTCGACAAACAAGACAGAACAGACTTAATCGCCATCAATTAGAAAAAAGGTCACGTGTGGTGACTTTCTTTTCTGTTCAGTTCCTTCTTTTATAGAAGGAAGTGTTTCTCTTTATGAACGGCGTGTTCTGTACCTGACTTCGTCCTGGAGCGAGGAAAGACGCTCCTTCAGTGTGTTGATCTGCGTGTCTCTTTGTCTCACCGTCTCTATCAGGTAGCTATAGGGCTGCTGCGTCTGCTGCAACAGCTGGTTGGCTGCCAACAACTGGGGAACAACACACATATGTAAATACTTCAGAAATGATATATAAAACAAAAATACTCCACCGAGTACTGTCAGTGTGAATTAAGGTGGCTGTTTTCCCCCGCACTTAATTATACACCTGGGAATCAGGTCTTCACTGTGTGCTGTACATGAACTCAGCCATGTATGATGCAACAAGGGCCTAACCGTTTATTCGTTGGATGTTTATTAACCTCAACATGACTTAGTTCAAGAATATTTTCACTTTAAAACTATTTGTACATGCGGTTAATATTGAAAAAATTAAGATCTGTGAATGACTTGAAGCCCCAACCACCGACCAAGATATTCCTTATATCTGATGTCATCAGTGGTGGCCATATAATTGAGATAGATGATAGCAGAACAATAAACATGAATCTTTATGAAAAATACCTCAGTTTAGTTTTCCAAAATGCAAAGGAATCTCAACTAAACCGCCAGATAATCTTTTGGCTGGGTGCAAATCCGACAGGGGTGAACAAAACATTCCTCTGTATTTTTGATCATTTCTGCACAATACCTCTTCAAAACGGCATAGATCTACCACACTAAATTATGATAAGCTGTAATATTTGAGTCTTTTTATATATGTAATCGTTTTTTTTTAATTGGTTCTTATAATTCTATATTTGGTACTGTTTTTTAAACTGAATTGCTTGTTGTATGTAAAACGACTTGGCAATGAGTTTTCTTTAGATTCTGATATAAGAAATGTTTTACAAATATTTATTAGGATTGTAATACCTTTAATGAAAAAATGATCATATATTTTAAGCTAATACTTCCTCAACATTTGATGATTCATTTGCATCAATGTATGGCCATATAATTGAGATTTATAAAAAGGTGTATCCAAGTTGTATCCTTTGTATTAAGAGTAGTAGTATGAAGTATATATAAAGTTATTAAAGACTCATAAAGTTATTAACCTTTCATTTACTGTCAAAAAACTCCTCGCATAAGAATCTGAATATTCCATGTGTGTAATCAAACATTACTCAGCCAGTATCATGCTTAAAATCTGCAAAACAATAGATAAAGTTAGGGTGTTGTTACTCATTAAACCAATTTTACAGCCAGCCAGTAGTGAGTAGAACTGGGTGGGAGGTTAAGGACAATAGTTACTTAGTCAGAGCATCTGTGTGGGTGGTGAAGTGGTTAACACCCTTTCTTGAGAATAAAAAGTATAATCTTTCACTCTTTCTTGTCACGCTCAATGAATATGAGGCATTCCAGCAGAATTGTCAGTCAATCACAGGCGACAGTTGAATGGACGGTTTATTTAGTCTCAAACCGGCCCAGCCTTTACTCCAACTTGCACAATCTCTCCTCTCAATGACATCAGACTTAGAATTACATTTAGAAGAGACAAACATAGCATTGTATAATGTTTACTTACATTCACAGACAACATACACACACCCGATATTAAAGCATCAACATTGCACACACATGCATGGTGTGCCAAACACAACAAAAGCCTCAGTGATTGGCCAGGTGAGTTGTTGGGAGAGCCTGGTCGTCACGCTTTCTGGCAGTGTTTCCCACTGTGTCAACAAGTGTGACAGGTACTAAGAAAGACTAACTTCTCTCAAAGAACCCGTCACTTTCCAGACACAGCTTTGAAAGAATTGGCGAGACCGTTGTTAAACTTGGACCAAGGTTTTTGAGGAAAATAAAAGCAGAAGACACCCTCCTTAAAGAGTCCTGAAGTGTGTTTGATGATCCATGTGCTGACCGACCTCACAAGCTGCAAAAATCCCTCTTCTGTTTTGCACGATATGTCTTTTAAAGAGCGATTAGATGTGCATTCGTCATTGACTTTCACAGCAGAGTGTCGTGCGATGGAGTGATGAGGTAAATAGTGGGTGATGAGAGATAATGACTATGTTATGTCCTCAGAGAGAGGTAAAACCAGCTGAGATCAATCATAAGGCTTTGATAGAAGCTGCGGAATAACCATAATCTGAGTTGCTGGAGGAGATCTGTGATAGTGGGGAAACAATTGTGTGATACAGGTACTGACTTGCAGTGATTCTAATTTGTATGACTTTTTTTTTAAAACATTCAATTATTATTTCATTAAAGATCGTCCAGGGGGCAGGTCCACACCTACATGCTGTGTGTGTGTGTGTGTGTGTGTGTGTGTGTGTGTGTGTGTGTGTGTGTGTGTGTGTGTGTGTGTGTGTGTGTGTGTGTACCTCGTCAGATATCTGTCCTGCCTGTGACTGGTGCCTCTCCAGCTCCCTCCTCAGTGACGTGTTCAGCCTCTCGAGCTGCAGCACCCTGCGGGCCAGGTGAACGCTGCACGATACACACAATCACAAACACAAACACAGTTTTGGAAAATTCCAAAAGATGACAACACCAACAGGTACACTCAGCCAGTACCCTAAAGTTTATGTAACCACAACCGTTTGGGTTCATGTTTCACTGCACATAGATTTCAGATCAAAGTGTGTCATTTTTAGAAAAAGAAAACACACAAAACTACGACAAAATAATCTATTATCTACCTGATATATCCGCATACCTACATATCAATGCAACCCTTACAGCAAAGATTAGTAGATCAAAAACGTAATAGCCAACTATTTTGAGTGTATCATCAAAATAGAAAGCTGTTTTCAACCTTTGAAAATGTCCTGCTTTCCTCTGTTTTGTATCATTAAACTGAATATCTTTTTATTTGGGAAAGTGGGATGGACACTTTTTTAAAACAATTTTATGACATTGTATGGATCAAACTATTGAGAAGAAACTCGGAAGATTGTGTCTATTTGTGAAGTTTGCAGCCCTATTCCCATGCTATATTCAAATGCGATTTTCTTAATGAATTCAAATAATTAATGTGATCAACTCCAGAGTTTGTTAAGTGCCATCTCTCACACAATGTGTCCTATCTATTATATAGACACATGCATTTCCAAACATTTGGACTACCTATGCTGTAAATGTATTATCTTTTCGATTTACACACGGCATCTATTGCACGTCTGTCCGTCCTGGGAGAGGGATCCCTCCTCTGTTGCTCTCCCTGAGGTTTCTCCCATGTTCCCTTTAAACTGGGTTTTCTCTGGAAGTTTTCCCTTGTACGATGTGAGGGTCTAAGGACAGAGGGTGTCGTATTGTCATACTGATATTCTGTACAAACTGTGAAGACCACTGAGACAAATGTAACATTTGTGATATTGGGCTATATAAATAAACATTGATTGATTGATTGATCTTTGAATTGTAAAGGGTACCATGTGCTGTACCTCTGTTTCAGTCTTCTTTTGGCCGTTGTGGGAACATTTGCTCCGTAGCCGTATGAGAACAGGACTCTCTCTGCCTCCTCTTCATTCTCAACTGGGAACAAACAGAAACACAAATACTGTCCATACATCTCCATTATTTAAACACTGTGGCAAAGTCTATAGTAAAACAATAATTATGTTACACATCATCTTTCTTTTCTCTTTTAACTTATTTGACATCAAGTTTACAGCTCTACAATTTGATGCTATCTGTTCATATTATAATAAACATTTCCTAAAGCCAGGCCAAAGCATTTGAAGGGAGCCGTTCTTGTTCGTTGGTGCTTTTATCTCTCCGACCTCACAGTAATGTGTGCAATGTTCCATAGTCGGGATCTTACTTTCCGCAGCCTGCATGGTGACCTGGTCCAACTCTTGCTCGAGCTTCTCATACGTCTCCAGCCGAGACGCCTGCTCGGCATTGTGGGCATGCAACTCCGCCAATCGCTTCTCTGATGACGACTGCAGCTGGTAAAACTCCTGGGTGAGGAGCTGAGGGGAGGAACAGATGAGAAGGGTTTTGGAGCAAACAGAGCATATGACAGATTTCAGAATTGTTTTTCAGTGGGCGTCAGTTGAAAACAATGGTTTTTGTACTTGTACAAAATGATGCGCCTGAGGAATATTGTTAATGAAGTGGTACACTCAGTCAGTGTAAGAAAACGAAGGATGCACGATTAATTATTTGACTTTAGTTTCAAATGATGTGGCTATTTTTTTATACAACATTTTGTTGAAACAATGACGCACTGTTGATTAGCTGAGGTCAAATGAAAATAAACATAGTGGTGGTCTAATGGATAGTGAGGTGGGGTGAAGATCGGAAGGTTGTGAGTTCAAATCCCGCCTGGAACACCACCACTAGTGTGCCCTTGAGTAAGGCACTTAGCCCTTAGTTACTCCGGGGAGAATGTCCCTGTAATTGGTCATTGTAAATCGCTTTGGATAAAAGCGTCAGCTAAATGAAATGTAATAAACTGTAACTGTTGTTACTTGCACTGACAAACGTGTTGTTGGTCTTTCAAAATTGCTGTCGATGTGTATATTAAAAATCATAACAATTCCACCTTTTTTCACATTCATAAGGATGTACAATAACATCACAAAGCGAGAGAGAGAAGTAAAAGAAAACTAGGAGAAAAAATAAATAATCCTACATGAAAGGACTTTAGCTTTAAACCTCATTATTACAAAGAACTGGAACAAAATCAAAGCTAAGCTGCACACTCCAAAGTAAAAACCTAAACCAGCTCTTCATTGAATGTTTAAAAAGAGAAAAGGTATTTTTGCTCCCTTCTTGTCCTCCATGATTGTTTGCAATGCATCATTTTAACATGCATGTCCCTGTGGTGAGCAGGACAGGGTTAAACACAGGTGAAGAGGAGGGCCTCAGCTAAGAGCATCCAGAAATCATGAACAACCTGTGCTCAATTAACCCCTTTTATTAATGGGAGTGCTACAGAGGACAGAGATAAGAGTGGAGCCACCGGACAGACATACAAAGACTGGCCAGAGTAATGAGTGATGTAGAACCTTGACACTGTCATTTAAGAAACACTCAAAGTGACAATCTGTTCACTTAGCTATATTGATTGATGTATACTGTTAAAAATGACAATGCTGGATTTGAATAAACAAAGGGAGATTTCTCAACCTAAAATAAATATGTATTTTGTACATTCATTTTATTTACATTGACAGTAAACAGTTATAATAACCTTGGAGACGTGGACATCTCGGGTGTGAAATGTTACTGTTTAAACTACCAACAAATAATGTTAGTGGTTGAAATCAAATCACGAGAAGTTAGGGGATATTAAAAGCTGTAAAGTCAAACTGATTTTCCTTTAGATTTTTACGAGAAGACTACCTCCAGTTTCCTCTGTTGTTTCTCACACTCCACCTGGCACTGGGCCAGGGTCTTAGCCGTCTCTTCTTTGACCATCTGAGCGCGCTCGGCTTCGAAGGAGTGCAGCTTGGCCTGGTTGGACAGGTCTGAAACCCGGCTGTCGGTGCCCAGCTGGAGCTGACGAAATCTGCGCAGACAGATACACACAGATAGTCACACCTCACCTGATATCAATGTTAATAGGTGTTGAAAAGGTGAGATATAATATATATATATATTTTGGTGAAGACAGATCCAGAAGGTAAACTCAGCTCTGGGCACCCGGTTGAGCTCAGACATGACATGGTGGTTAGAAACAAATGTTGAAATATATTCCTTCTCATATACAGTGGGGCAAAAAAGTATTTAGTCAGCCACCAATTGTGCAAGTTCTCCCACTTAAAAAGACGAGAGGCCTGTAATTTTCATCCTAGGTACACTTCAACTATGAGAGACAAAATGAGAAAAAGAAAAATCCAGAAAATCACATTGTCTGATTTTTAAAGAATTTATTTGCAAATTATGGTGGAAAATAAGTATAACAAATAACAAAAGTTCATCTCAATACTTTGTTATATACCCTTTGTTGGCAATGACAGAGGTCAAACGTTTTCTGTAAGTCTTTATAAGGTTTTCACACACTGTTTTGGCCCATTCCTCCATGCAGATCTCCTCTAGAGCAGTGATGTTTTGGGGCTGTCGCTGGGCAACACGGACTTTCAACTCCCTCCTTCTATGGGGGTTGAGATCTGGAGACTGGCTAGGCCACTCCAGGACCTTGAAATGCTTCTTACGAAGCCACTCCTTCGTTGCCCGGGCGGTGTGTTTGGGATCATTGTCATGCTGATAGACCCAGCCACGTTTCATCTTCAATGCCCTTGCTGATGGAAGGAGGTTGTCACTCAAAATCTCACGTTACATGGCCCCATTCATTCTTTCCTTTACACGGATCAGTCGTCCTGGTCCCTTTGCAGAAAAACAGCCCCAAAGCAAGATGTTTCCACCCCCATGTTTCACAGTAGGTATGGTGTTCTTTGGATGCAACTCAGCATTCTTTCTCCTCCAAACACGTCTAGTTGAGTTTTTACCAAAAAGTTCTATTTTGGTTTCATCTGACCATATGACATTCTCCCAATCCTCTTCTGGATCATCTAAATGCTCTCTAGCAAATTTCAGACGGGCCTGGACATGTACGGGCTTAAGCAGGGGGACACGTCTGACACTGCAGGATTTGAGTCCCTGGCGGCGTAGTGTGTTACTGATGGTAGCCTTTGTTACTTTGGTCCCAGCTCTCTGCAGGTCATTGACTAGGTCTCCCCGTGTGGTTCTGGGATTTTTGCTCACCGTTCTTGTGATCAATTTGACCCCACGGGTGAGATCTTGCGTGGAGCCCCAGATCGAGGGAGATTATCAGTCTTCTATGTCTTCCATTTTCTAATAATTGCTCCCACAGTTGATTTCTTCACACCAAGCTGCTTACCTATTGCAGATTCAGTCTTCCCAGCCTGGTGCAGGTCTACAATTTTGTTTCTGGTGTCCTTTGACAGCTCTTTTGTTTTGGCCATAGTGGAGTTTGGAGTGTGACTGTTTGAGGTTGTGGACAGGTGTCTTTTATACTGATAACGAGTTCAAACAGGTGCCATTAATACAGTTAGCAAGTGGAGGACAGAGGAGGCTCTTAAAGAAGAAGTTACAGGTCTGTGAGAGCCAGAGATCTTGTTTGTTTGTAGGTGAACAAATACTTATTTTACTGAGGAATTTACCAATTAATTCATTAAAAATACTAAAATGTGATTTCCTGGATTCTTTCCCCCCATTCTGTCTCTCATAGTTGAAGTGTACCTAGGATGAAAATTACAGGCCTCTCTCATCTTTTTAAGTGGGAGAACTTGCACAATTGGTGGCTGACTAAATACTTGTTTACCCCACTGTATGCACTCACATTCTGAGATAATTTGCATAATAACATGTTCATTTGGAAATTGGCAATGAAATTAGTATTCGGGGTGCCTTGCGCAATGAACATTGTTTACGTTGGGTGCTCGGAGTGCTCTGTGGTATCTAACAGCTTGGCACCTAAAGTATGAGTGCAAGTCGTCAAGCAGGAAATCAAAGTAGGTTTTAAATCCTTTGGTTGCAGAAGATTATTTCTCAATGACGCTCGAAGCAATGTTTGTTCTTGTTTGATCTTTCATGATTCTATTGGCATTTGAGAAACTTATTTCAACTTTGGTGTTTAGTAAACAGGACAGAAAGAGACAGAGTGTATTCTACCGTTTTCACAGTTCTGCATCAACCCAGTCTTGTTATACACACATGTGTGCGGATGGGAAACTTGAACTTGAATAAGCTGTTTGCATTTTTAAATAAAAAGGATATTCATATAAGCTGAACAGACTGAAGATAGGAATGTGATTACTTCAATAGTAAAAATGCATCTGTAAAGTCATTTATAAAGGCAGACAAACGTATTCAAACGTCCCAAATAAGAGTTTTCTGCTTTGCTCTGTTGTATCTCATCTTAAATTGAGTATCATTGTTTTGGACTGTTGGTTTGATTCAAAATAAGATATTCAAAAGAGAATACAATTATGAAGGCAATGTTTCATTATTTTTACAGTTGCCCTCAGGTTCAGTAATAAATACAAATAAACAGACTGACAGGGTTTGTGTTAATAATCACTTGCTGCAGCCATATAAAAATAAAACAAAATAGTTTTTCAGCCTGGGGCTCTTCCTCAGGCTGCTTTCAAGCCCCAACACACATTATTAAACGATGGAGGTCGGTTGGATAATATTAATAACTCTCTATTACAGCCGACCTGATAGGATTTCATCATCCGTGGAGCGCGGGCCTGAGTTGTGTGCTCACGGTGACAGACACGTACACGCGGTCCACATTCCATGCCTTCTTTTTTTTTTAATGACGGATGCAATCTAGATGCAAAGAAGAAAAATGTTCCCAAAAAATATAACTTACTCGAGCAGAAGACTTTCTTTGACCTGGTTTTTCGCTTTTTCGACTCTGGGGTTCCCTGAGGCACTTTAGTCGAAGAGTTGACAAATACTGTTTTTTCTGTTATCACCCTAAGTGGCCAGAGAGCCAGCATTATAAAACAGAGAGCAGAGATTGTCTTCTATGTTACAATCATCTGACGCCCTTTCAAGCTTGTGCATATCATTCTTTGCCCCAAAAATAGGGGCATGCGTGGGGTTAGGGGTTAAGGGCTTGAGGCTAGCATCTGTCGTTATTGGCTTTCGATGCGAAGCAGAGAGGGAATGTGATCGCAGCAAAAAGAGAAAGAGAGAGTGAGAGGGAGAGTTAAGTGTGTATGTGTGGATGGACCAACAGCTGGTAGTTTGGATCTGGAGAAATGACTGGTATGTAGTAGAAACCCAGGACAGGGACACTGCTGCTGCTGCTGCTGCTGTGTGTGCGCGTCACTGTTTGTTGCTGATACAATATTGTAAAACAGAAATTAAAATAAAGAAAAAGCTCCTAAAATATATTGTTGTCGAGATATTGGAGTTTTTACATCTACAACTTTATAAAAAAGCATATTTGATACCATTTTGAATATGATAGGGAAGATGGAATAACACATAGGGCATACCATTTTAAAATTAAATATAGATATATCAAGGCATTAGAATAAAAACTGTTCTTGTTTTCACTAGCAGCAGAGAACAGCAAAATGGACACTGCAGCGGTATGTGTGAACTTGTGTTGGATATAAGAGGGAGTGAGAAGGTGCAGCTGCTACCGGTTTATTGATAGTGCGGAAAATGAGTACTGAGACCATCTCAAATATTCAGAATTGATATGTAGTTCAAAATAGAAATAGTTGACAACATTACGGGGTTTTTTAAAGCATATTTTTCTACATAATTCCTTTCAGTACTAAGAACATGTTTCCACAGGTGTGGGACTTGACAAATCAGATACAAATACACGGTTTGTTTAACCAGACATCTTTGTATGCAGCAGATATATATATACGTGTGTGTGTGTGTGTGTGTGTGTGTGTGTGTGTGTGTGTGTGTGTGTGTGTGTGTGTGTGTGTGTGTGTGTGTATATATATATATGTTGCAATTTCCACGCAAGATAGGAAACTTCCTTCAAGGCCATGACCCTGAGGCACCTTTCCAGGCTACACTGAGCTGGACACTGTTGCCTGGAGCAGAGATATTGACCAGCAACTCGATATAAATCACGACAAGAATGTGACTAAAAAAGCTGCTTCACATTAACATTTGTTTAGCCTAGTCAAAAAAACGAACAAAGAGGCTTTAGCTAAGTCAATTCATGCTCCAGGTCAAGAACAATTGAAGCTAGTTTAAAGGAGGTATTTAAAATAGTGCTTAGCCACAGTGAAAAAGGAATTCCTCTGCATCTAAATAGTCTTCAGAATAACACCGTCTGTCACTGCATTCAACCTGCACTGAACGTATTTCCCTCGAAAGGCATGCAGCCTGGCTGGTGACACCTGTTGCTTTAAAGTGACATTCAGTGAACGTCAATGTGTGACCTCCTGACCCCGCAGTTACAGAAAAACATTCATGTGATCTCTAGTAAGAGACAGTAAACCACAACCACAGAAGACCTGCTGCTCCCACAACATGAGCTCATGACAGACTGCTGCCGGCTCACATCGGCAGCATCAGAGTCACAACAAGCTCCCAGCTTTCGGGGAAATGCTCAGGAATTCAATTGGAAAACCATAAATCACACTAGTTTGTTTCTGTCCACTCCCACACACATCAAGCCAACACTATGAAAACGAGGGAAAAGTAACCCATTCTCTCCGTCTTATTGACATTTTTACAGTTGCCCCCAGGTTTAGTAACTTCCCCCAATAAATTACGAGTGAATCCAGGAAGTGATGTCTATTTAAGGGCAGCGGTTCAGTATCTTACAGTTTATTACTTATGTGTTGGAGGTGTTTTTGTCCCAACATTAAGCAGAGGCCTGTACTACGAAGCCGGTTCAACATAACCTGGATATGTTTGAGTTACCCGGCTTACCTAATCCAAAACAAACGCGCTCTCGCTAAGCGGTCCTACGACGCTGGTTATCAACTCATTAACTCAAGCCAGCTTTGCCCCATCTAGTTATGTGCGCATTCACATGAAAGGGGCGGGGCTAGCAACATTTGACAAATCACAAACATGGACAAGCGTACTGACAGCTCAGCGTCATACTTCCTGAATGAAAAGTGAACTATAATATTAGACAAATATGAAGAAGACGTTAAACTTTAAACATCCATGACTTAAACACTTTATCCAGGATAAAAGCCACATAGCTGCACCTGCAAGGTGAATACAGCTGGTGTAAAAAACTTTACTGTTGGAGTTAAAGGCAGAAAAAAAGAATAAAAAGGTAGATGTATTTATTGGCCTGTTGATGTTCAATGTCCATAAAGACAGTATAACATTACCGATGAGGTGTATCAAATCTTTATGTGTGTGATGGAAGGTAAAACTCACTGTTCCAGCAGCTGGTCGTATCTGGACTGAGCGTCTCTCTCAGCAACAACAGCTCTGTCCTTCTCCAGCACCGCATTGTCTCTGGCCTCACGCAGGTTTCTGGTTAAATGCACAAACACAGGATGCAGCAAAAAGGAAATGGCATGTTCTGTTAATGCAGTTCATAATAAAGGAATTCTTCATCTTTTTGAAGTTGTGTCTCCTTTGTTGTGATGCTGCCGGGAGGTATCTTGCTGATGGCTCTTCCTCATGTTAAATATGTGCATATGCATTCATTACTTTAGTTACTGCTGTGTTGTATACTAGATTAAGAGTTGCTGTCATGTAAATGTCAAGAGTATAAATGTGTACATTTACTAAGAGATTATTATTCCCAAATTAACAAAAACATCACAAGGAGAGAGAAGCAGCTGGTATTAGATCCAGGATAGATGTCTTTTTATTTTTTTTTACAAATGCTGGAGTTTTAAGAATTCATTTGAATAAAAGTTAATAAAAAAGAAAATGAGATGTCTTATCTGTAAATCGACTAGGAAAATAATGATTGATATGGCATGAGAGCAAAATGAGAAACTACCCTGATATTTAGTCATAGTTTTTACCAACATCCATACAAACATTTTAATTAGGAGGGTTATGTAAAATAAAAGACCGGTACCTGTTCTCCCTCTCATACATCTCCCTGGAGGTTCTCTGCAGGTTGTCTATCTCCTGACTGGTTTTCAGTCGGATGTTCTCCAACTCCTCTCTCAACTTGGTCTCGTACTCTGATTTATAGTGGTCTCTGTAGTTGAAAGATACAAATAAAACAAAATGATTAGATCATAATGTCTCTGTAAGATGAAACCATCAATGTCAGTGTTTGGCACAGGTCTCCCACATTATATTGGTATTGTCTGCTGGTGACCAGTGTAAAACAGCAGAGACTAACCTGGATGCTACATATTTTTCATAGGCGTCTTCCCTCGCCTTCTTAGTGTCTTCTAATTGTACCTAGATCACAAAATCATGAAGTGAGAGCATGTCAGAAGAAGATGAGTGGTATTGATTGCCTGTCCTAATAGATGAGTCTCTCATCAGCTGTCCTGACCTGCAGCCTCTCCAGGCGGTCCTCTTCATGTGCACAGCGCACACTGAGCTCCATGTTCTGCCTGTGCAGGTAATCCTTATCCTTCTGCAGGAGACTCACTGACTGCTGCAATGTCGCCACCTGGAGGGGAAGACAAATACAAACTATTATAGAAAACAATAAAGCCAAAAATAATAACATTTGTTTTTTGCATGTGTGAAGCACCTCTTTGCTGAGTGTGTTCCTTTCTCTGGTCACTGCAGTGTGAGTCAGGTCTAGTGTCTCAAATCTTCTCTTGAAATCTTTCAGTTCTGCCTCAAAGTTGTCCCGCTCACTATAAACAGTTACAGGTTAACATACATTTCAACTTGCAAATATATATCAATCATTTCAATAGAGGGGGAAAGTAGACGAGATATAAAGGGTTCTGGAGTTTTGTTGTGATGAAAGAAAAAAAACTTAACAAAATAACTCCATGTACTGAATTAGACAAAATCCAATATATAGTGAGCTTACAATACCAAAAAATACTAAATGAATGATACACACAACCGTCCATAGCTTTTCCAGAAACTGACACACACACCGTTTGATGGCAGGGTAGTTTTCTCGCCGATAGTCTCCTTCTTGAATCTGCTGCTTGGTGTCGGCCAGTTCCAGCGTCAGTCTCTGGCTCCTCAACTCCAGCTCAGTTCGTAGCCGCCGCTCCTCCTCGTAGCTCTGTTGACACACACAGTCACAGAACAGAACATTTTCAATTATTATATTTGGCATTTATTTTATTAGACACAATAGGCAAAAGGCAAGATTTCACCTTTTGGACACCCTGACAGGAATTAAACAAAAATCACTATCAAGAAAATGTCAAATTTGCTTTAAAATGTACAGTATTTTACAATCCCTGGTAATAGTTCTTTCATGCAGTGAAAAACACATCCTTATTTACCTGCTGGATGTACCCAAGTCAAAAAAAAAACTGTGGTATAAAAGGCAAGAACATATTCAGGAATAATGTTTAAATACTCATTCAAACAATGATGAATTAGTATGAACATGCTCTGATGATTGGGATGATCAGGTTATTTTTGTTCCCATATTCTTATCCTTCCTTTAGCATGCTGCACTATTATCTTTTCATTGGGATAAATATGCCTGCAGGACGACTGCTGACTAGATTGACTGCATGGCTTTTGGGGGGGGGGGGGTAGGTCACAAAACTGCATTTTTTTCAATGCAGGCTGTAAAAATAACTATTTTGAGAATGTTGTAACTGACACAACAAGCAATAACTGATGTGTTTTATGTGGCGTTGATGTTTTCCACATTTAGGTTGAAGGTTACTGAACCTCTTGACACATTCTTCATTTCTATGCTTTCTAAATATGTGACAGGAGGAGTGTTTGTTTGAGATGTGTGGGGTATTTGGGGGGTACGTTTAAACAAAGAAAAAAGAGGAATTCAGCTGGACTTGTGTGCTCACAAACACTGGAGGTTACATAACAGCTTGTTGAAATGATACACAATCAGTTATGTTTATTTGAACAGTGTAAAGTCTACGATTTTATCAGAGATGAATAGGAAGAAACAAAATACTGATAATACATGAATAATACAATAATGAATAAGTGAAATACAATTATGGTTATTCAAAACATGTGAACTCACACAGAAAAAGATGGAATGCAACATACAGATGTAGAGTTTAAGGGAGTGTATGTGTGCCGTACCTCCATCAAAGCCCTCATCTGGGTTCTGTGTGTGTCCAGGTCTTCAGTTAAAGTTCCTCTCTTCACACTGAGCTCAGACAGCTGGGCCCGCAGAGGAGTCACCACCTCGTAGAAATGCATCTGAAACACACAGCGCAGAGAAAAGGTCACCATGTCAGCTTCTTGCCTTGTCTTCTATATTGTCTTCCTGGTTCTACAAGTTGGTGTAGAGAATCAGGAAAGCCCCCCATACTTACAGCCACGTATTCCTGTATGGAGAGTTTGTCGTCAGGGAGGTCACGGAGCTCCTGGTACCTGTCCCGGGGGAGGTCCAGATCCCTGAGAGACCTCCGCAGCTCTCCAGACTTCTCACACAGCTGCCGGTTAGTTTCCTCCAGCTGCTGCTGCCTGAGCAGGATGGCCTCCATCTCTTGTTTACGCAGAGTCTGCTGCTTCCTGGTGAGGACAAGATTTGTTAGCAACGTTTGTACTTACCATACATGATGGGAAAGATAACACAGGCAGTTCTCCTTATAAAAAACCTTTTTCCTATTTTAAATACATATATATATTCCAGCTTTAATATTATCTACATCATTTTAAGTGGCATAGAAGCATGGCACCTGCTTTCAAAAGTTATTTGTTCTATAAATGAGGTCATTCATAACCATTCACTTATAAGCACAGACATTTCAGGCTTGGCTTTAACACTGAGTTAGATTTGTACTTGGTATTCAGTAAGATGTGTGATGTGGTTAAACATGATGACTGCAAAAACACCAAGACTCTATGGTGGTAGAAGATATGTTAACTGAGAGACAGTGGGCCAATATGAATTGCTAAAACCATGTAAAAATGTCTGTTCTTAAACAGATGACTCAACAATTACAAGGGGCATGGCAGTTTTCCTATACATTTCTCTGAACTGCATCACTTTTTCTCACCTGTTCTCCTCTTGATTGAGTTTCAGCTGGCTGTCAAGTCTCAGGGCAAACATTTGTTTCTGATGCATAGCATCATTCAGCCTCTCTTCCAGCTCCTCAACCTCACATGGGAAAAAACACATGGAAACAATCATGGGACTATTATTGCAACAATGATAGCTTTGGAAATGGAAGTGACTGCATGTGTTTGTCTGTGTCAGGTGGGCAAAATGTAACGCTAACTTGTACTTCTAATAATATGAGAATAATGTGATAAAGCAAGAAGAAATGATTCAACTCTTTTTTATGTTCTGTCCGCCTTTTTTAAGTAGCAGCCTAACTACATTTGAAAGATGGATTTAGAAGAGTAAAAATACAACATTTTCCTTTGGTAGAGATAAACATAAAAACAGAATAAAATGCAACACAATAAACATTTAAGCAAATATGTGCATATTCAATGTATAAAATACACAGAAGAGTATAATCTTAGTATACAGTACACAGTATAACATATTCAGAATCAATTAAAACACTCCAACATCTGATATGTAGAAGAGTTGTTCGTAGAGATAAGAGACTCACGTAACGTACGTGAGTAGAGTACTTGAGTAAATGTACTTAGTTACAATTTACCTCTATATATAAAAGGAACAACCTGGGGATGAATTACACCAAACACCGTTCCTCTCTCCTACCTTGGACATATGGTCGGCCTTCATGTTGTCTATGATGAGGTTTTTCTGAGAAAGCTCTATCTTCA
This sequence comes from Pseudochaenichthys georgianus, assembly GCF_902827115.2. NCBI lineage: Eukaryota > Metazoa > Chordata > Actinopteri > Perciformes > Channichthyidae > Pseudochaenichthys > Pseudochaenichthys georgianus. Next base: position 29,502,249 of record NC_047517.1, read on the forward strand.
GCAGCTGGACGGAGTGCAGCAGCTCCTTCCTCTCGATCAGCTGACGGGTCACCTTCTGCGATCCGTCTCGCTGCTCGTCGGAGGAGGAGAGGTCCTCGGTGGTGGGCACCGTGGTCTCCAGGCTGATGTCCTCCGACTCCAGGTCGAGGGAGCTGGAGATGTTGGCTGCTCTTGGCCTCACCTGTTGCTTCTTGGGAGGCATTTTGTCCTGTTTTGGTTCTTTGTTTTTCTCTCTAACGAAGCCCCGTAGCAGAGATAGTTCGTTTGTAGCTACCGACAACAACACCGACACTGCCCCACTCTATCTAGCATATATCGTGGAAAAAAAGTCAACCGATGTACTCATATTGAGAGAATGATATATATATATCCGCAATAAAGCTTTTAAGTGGCATCACGAAGCTGCCAAGACCATACGGAGGTGGGTTGTTTTTATTTTCAAGTGTCCCGCTCCGAGTCGCCTGCTAACCGCCAACGGCTCGACAACGCTAGTGTAGGTAACGTTGACTACAGCGCCTACTATGGTTATAAACCTGAATTACATTCAACGCCCACATGCCTGCCATTCATTACAGTGCAACGGGAATGCAGTACCTCCTCCTAAACACAGGGGACGCTAATTAATTAGCATATTTTTCTAAACCCACCCCCTCGGACTTCTTTAGCTTTGTTTTCATTGACCAAGCGTTGTGGGCAACCAAAACTAACCACATACTTTTCATTTATTTCACATAAAAGCAAAGGATAGCGTTGTATCGTATATATATTAATTGTACGTTATTTGTTGAGATTGTTCAAACATAAATATTAACTTATTTTAACTAACGACCTGAAATCTGGCTTTACATGTTTATCAAACCTCTGTGAAAGTTCTGTCGGCCCACTGAGTAAGTTTACCCATGGTTTACACATGGGCAGCTAACTCCTAGCTTCTCGTCAATTTGGTAGGAAAAAACATTGGGATTTTATGTCTGTGAAGCCTTAATTGTTATCATGTTGAAATCTAAAACCTTCGTAAAGAAGACCCGGTCGGGTGGGGTGATGAAAATAGTACGTGAGCATTATCTGAGAGATGATATTTGGTGCGGAAGCGAAGTGTGCACTGAATGCAAACAGGAGTCCACAGCGCTGCAGAGAGACCCGTGTATGGAGAGCAACCTGTGCTCTTATCCGCATTATGTGATACCTGACACTAATGTGGTGCTGCATCAGGTAAGAAAAATACTTCACCTGGATATCTATTTTATTTGTGAAAATTGTGTAATAAACTGAAGAAAAAATGTCTAACATGATGTTTTCCAGACATATTGACTTGACATGTACTTTTACATACAGATTTGTATCCCTAATTTATGCCTCGTGTATTTTGATAATACATAATTTATTATTTCATCTTTGGTTGTTGTATTGTTAATATCTTTCATTGCACTCAGCTAGGTTCTATGATAATCCTTGTGTGTCTTTATACAACTATAATATCAGTATTGTTGACCTATTGCAGTCGAGGGATTACATAAATGTGGGCTCTGGTTGACTCGGGTAAAGAAAACATGATCAAGCGTCCCCTTTCAGTGTTAAAATATAGGATTTGCCTTAAAAATGTTACCTATCAAACTGCCTGAGTCCACCACTAAATTTAGGTCATAGTGATTCCTTGATTCTATGCCATTATAACTTCTCCTTTTGTTTTCACACCTGATTCTCTCACTTCTTATTCTCTTTACCCTAATGTTTATCATTTCTGTGTCATGCAGATCGACGTGTTGGAAGACCAAGTTATTCGTAATGTCATAATCCTTCAGACAGTGCTGGCCGAGGTACGCCACCGCAGTGCACCAATCTATAAACGCCTGAAGGACATTGTACATGAGAAAGAGAAAAACTTCTACACCTTTACCAATGAACACCACAGGTAGAAAAACACCACTGACGTTTGTACTGCTTCTGAACATCTCAATTGCATTACAGTAATATGTAAAAAGTAAAAGCATGTCAAAGTAATCGGTGACAAAGTACATCGGCCCGTTGAACAGAGTTTCTTCTTCTTCTAATAAATATCTTCCTCTCAGACCTCCCTCCTGATGTACATGTTCTTATGAAAGGCAGGAAATAATGATTCACCTGTTAATTTTTTCAGAGAGACATTCATTGAACGTGAACCAGGGGAGAGTGCCAATGACCGCAACGACCGTGCAATCCGTGTGGCTGCAAAATGGTACAGCGAGCACCTGAAGAAGTCTGAGTCGGACACTGACCCACCCAAGGTTGTCCTCCTCACCAATGATCAAGGGAACAAGCAGAAGGCAGAGGAGAGCGGCTTGCTGGTGTACAAATGTAAGTAGTCTTTTTTCAGAAAAGATAACACAGCAGAAATGTGTTTAAATGAGACATTCCAATTTGACGGATTCTCCCTAATTTCAAATTCAATGCTTTACGTATGAACCACAGATCCCCAATTTGTTGAATAAAATATTCCTCAGGCCTTCCCAATATTTTCTGTCGGATACTAGCATGCTTTTAAACCGCATCGGCTGTTATACCACTTTGTAACAACAATGTGTTCACTTCCCTTCTAGGTGAAGAGTACATCAAGAGTCTTATCGGGAACCCTGAGCTGGTGGATCGTCTGGCTTTGTCCAATGATGACAAGGTAACATTTTCTACAAAAAACTATTTTTTCATTTTTAAATAGTAGTTATATTATATATATATATTATATCAACTTTTTACACTCCTACATTTTCATGGTGTTTTTAACCTTCCATTGATCTCTTTTTATTTGCTCCCTCAGAATGACATCACTAGCAGTAAGGTGTTATTCCCAGAGCACCTCCCTCTGTCCAGGATCCAAGCAGGACTTAAGAATGGCACTTTCCTCCAGGGCACCTTTAGGGCCAGCAGGGACAACTACCTGGAGGCCACTGTCTTTGTCCAGGGAGAGGGGGAAGAAAGCACAGAGGTGCGTGTGTACATGTTTCTGTGAAAGTGTTTGTCTGAACAATCATCCAAAATCTGGAAATATATGAATTTGTCAAACTTAGTAAAGTTAATGTAAATTAATGCTTTCCATTTTGTCTGGCTGCAGGTTCTCATCCAGGGTCTTCAGAACCTCAACAGATCCGTGTACCAGGATGTTGTTGCCGTGCAGCTGTTGCCACGGGATCAGTGGGTGGCGCCCTCCTCAGTTGTGCTGCAGGATGAAGGCGCAGCAAAGGACGATAATGAGGAGGAGGGTGAAGAAGAAAAAGAGGTGAATATGTGTTGACTGAACGATTAGTTAGCAGCTAGTGCAGAACGCAGCTGCGCGTCTTCTCACTGGCCATAAAAAGCGTCACCACATCACCCCAATTCTGCCTCATTGCCCTGGCTTCCAATTTGGTTCCGAATTGATTTTAAACTCCTTTTATTTGTTTTTAAAGCCCTAAATGGGCTGGCTCCGGCTTATATAGCAGAACTCCTCCATCGCTACACCCCAGGCAGAGCCTTAAAGAGCCTGTGACACGGTTTTCCCCCATCATCCAAACCCATCAATTTGAGTACATATTGTCCCCTTGAAAACCGTTACTGAACTGATTTTGGATATTTGTACTTTGATAACCATTAATCTGCCTTCAATGTTGACAATTTTCTGGATCTTCTCGCGGATTCTTCAAGTCCCGCCAAATGATGGGTGACGTCATTGCGGGCACAGCGCTCCAGCTGCACCGTTCAGGATCCCAGCATCTGCATGTAAACGCACGATGGTGCACACAGCAGCGAGCTCAGACAGCGATGACAGTTTAATTTTGAACGTGTCTGAGAGCTCATATGAGGCTGAAGGATCGGTTTATGTTGTATCTGTTAGAAGTTTAGGAATGAGGTGCATCAATATGGGCGATCATATGGTCATGTAGCCAGTGGTGGAATGGGACTAAAAATCATCCCGAGACTCTCGACCGGCCCACTTCGGTACCGCTAGTAAGCTGTCAACGGGGGGAGTGGGGGATGTCAGGGGCGGCGGGTGCTGTAGATAGTAAATGTAAATATGTAAATATTTGTGTCACTGCATCCTGGTAAAATACAAATATAATGTATAATGTCTGTGTCTTTGACCTTAGCGCTCGTAGCCACCTGTGCCCTGTACTACGAAGCCAGTTCAACAGACCCTGGATATGTTTGAGTAACAAACAAACTAACAACAACAAACTAACAAACGAGATCTCGCTAAGCGGTCCTACGACGCTGGTTATCAACTCGGTAAATCAAGCCAGGGTTTCTCTCTCCAGCTGAGAGCGCGTTCACGTCTAAGACACGAGTGGATCTGACTTTAATTACATTTGTCTCGAGTGTTTCGTCAACATAATGTGTTGCTTAAAATAATACTTCTGCATACAGTATGTGACACTGTGAGTGTTGCACGGCCAGATGAGGCTGGAGAAGCTGACTCAGATAAGGAAATATATGATATATTATGATATTATATGATCGATGATCTGATTGATGATGTAATATGAATGATAAGTGCGACACGTCGGCGTCTTCTCTGCATACGGCAGTTTAAACTGTATTTCCTTTATCCTGTAATATGACTTAAGAGATTTAAACTCCGCACACTGAATTGATCTCTTTTCTATAGACGCCGGAGGCGGGCAGCGTCAGGTAAAATAAGTTATTTAGCCTTCTCAAACCTGAGCCTCACGCGCCGCCTATGGGGGATGTGCTAGTGACTTATCCGACCGGCCCACTTCGGTACCGGCCCATCGGGATTCGTCCCGATGGCCAGTCCGCCACTGCACCCACAGTCCGCCACTGCACCCAGCCCACGTAAACTGTCAACGGGGGGAGCCTCGCTGCGGGGAAACGGTGGACCTAGTATCCCGATCGGAGTGGGAATAATAATAATAATCCGTGCATTTTATCCATTAATTTCCCAACATTGTGGTAAAAAAACCACATGTTTAATCCATGTTGTTGGTGTACTACAACTACAAAAAGCATCGGTTTGTTTTCTCATCAGTAAATGCAGACCGGCTCAAACAAACGATTTTTAATCATCATCCTCGCTCATCATTTAATGTATCATATGTTCGCCGAATTGACATGAAAGCACTAATAAATGTAGTTTCATCCACTTGAGTTTACAACTACAAAAATAATCGATTTGTTTTTATATCACATCTGACGGGAGGAAATTCAGCAGCTCTCACTCCCGATTTTTAATCCTAATGTAATCATCATCTTCACCACGATCATTTATGTTTATGTTCACCGAATTGACATGAAAGCACTGACACATATGAATATACTGTAGTCAACTTCATTAAAACGTTATTAACGTGCCTAAACTCAGTAATTCACCATTTCTACTCATGACAACACACTTTGTCCGTGTTTGGCTCTCTCGCCGCACAATGAAGCGTTCCCGCATTGACGTCACTTCCGGCTTCCCCCAAAACTTCAAAATGAGTTGAAGAAATGTCCCCGCGATGTTCGAAATTATTGATATTTAACGGAACGGTATCGCTTTTTCTTTTTTAAACTGACGGTTCGAGATTACTAGTAGCCCAATATTTCATTGCACAACAGTTGTTGGGATGATGTCACAGGCTCTTTAAGGTCTGCTGACCAGCTGCTGCTGGTAGTGCCCAAGACCAGGCTCAAAACCCGAGGGCACCGAGCCTTCACAGCAGCTGGCCCCAGGCTCTGGAACACTCTGCCCCTCCATGTGAGATCGGCCCAGACCCTAGGGGTTTTTAAATCAACACTAAAGACTCACTTCTTCTCCCTGGCCTTCTAGTCAGAGCGGAGCACGACTCCTGACATTTCCCTTTGTTTGATTTTTATATTTGCTGTTGGAAATTATTGTCTTCTGTTTGCTTTTGCAGTAAAGTGTCTTTATTGCGTGTACAGCACTTTGGCTCGACCAAATATTGTTTTAAAAATGTGCTATATAAATAAAACATATTTGATTTGTTTAGTTATTAGACTTCAACTTTCTGATAGTGTTATTGTCAAAACAAATCAGCAGGGTGTACACCGGTATGATTGGACAGTACTGCTGTACTATACAAATGAGGCTTGGTGTTGAACCCCAATTTTACAATTGTAGCTTCATTATCTTAATAATGTCCCTTTATCCTGTGTGTCTGAGCAGTTGAGGGTATCGGCAGCTGAAGCAGCCAGGAAGCCCACAGGAAGAGTGGTGGGGATCATCAAAAGGAACTGGAGGCCATTCTGTGGCATGCTCAACGCCTCGATCATTAAAGAGGTAAGTTAAGACTGCTCTATACAGCCATATGTCTTCTTTAGTTTATTATTTGTTTGGTTTGAACATTCTTCCTGAGAAATGGTAGCCCTTTTTACAATGATTACATCTCTATTCACTTTACAAGCTGTTAAGCACCACTTTGTCTCATCATTGATCATCTGTTTTCTTTTTCTTACAGTCCACCAGACATCTTTTCAGCCCCGCAGATCGCCGTATCCCGCGCATTCGCATTGAAACACGTCAGGCAGACGCACTGGCAGGCCAGAGGATCATGGTGGCCATCGATGGCTGGCCCAAACACTCCAGATATCCAAATGTGAGTTTGAATACCTTTCATCTAGTCAAATCTTTGAAACCTTATATCCTTGATTTATTTTATCTCCACTTATCAACGTTTCACAGGAAATGTAATTGTTCATTTTTTCTACTTATATAGCCACACTTTAGGATTGCAGGTTTTTTTTCATTTAAGAAAACATCAAGTCTGTCCATGGAGAGAACTCAGTTTTTTCTTCTTTGTTAGGGTCACTTTGTGCGCACTCTGGGTAGTGCCGGGGATAAGGAGACGGAGCAGCAGGTGCTGCTGCTGGAGCACGACGTCCCCCACCAGGCCTTCTCTCAGGCTGTGCTCAGTTTCCTTCCCACGATGCCGTGGGAGATCACACCAGAGGTAATGACAGCATTGCGTGGGATACACTGAGCATTATTCTAGTTGCCGTTTATTGTTTAGGGATGCACACATTTATGAGCACACAATATGACATGCCGTAAAGATTAGGCGTATGGAGCACGAACCCCTGACAAAGCAAGTGGACAAACTAAAATGTCTGCTATGTGTTATTTTTCTTTTGATGATTGTCTCATCATCATCATCATCATCATCATCAGCATCATCCAAGTTTGTTTGCAAAGAATGTTTTTTCAGCTTATTTTGGACATGTTACATAAAATAAATAATGTTTTACCGAAGTTTAAATACTTTTCTTATGCACACTACATTTGGAAAAATATGTTTGCATCTGCCAGTTGGCCATCACAATAACAGTAGGTATAACAATATGTCAATCACACAAGAGGAATGACTCGATGGTTCCTGCAAATAGTTAGAAAATATACTGTATTTGCAGATCGTTATCTGCATTCAGTCAAAATGTGGTGGAAACTTAAGGAATTTGGGAAATCAGTAAAAATCCAACATGTTGCATTCCTGTCAATTATCAGTGGATCTATCACAGTATAATTTTAAGGCACAAAAATGTTGATAGTTCTGTATATGTGTTTATAATAGTGTTGATGTTTGTGGAACAGGTGATGGTGAACAGAGAGGACCTGAGGAGTCTGACAGTGTGCAGCGTGGATCCTCCTGGATGTACAGACATAGATGACGCCCTGCACTGTAGAGAACTGGACAATGGAAACCTTGAGGTACACATACTGGACACAAACATTATAAAGTTAAAAACATGGTTTCTTTTCAGTTCATATGAACTTAAAGTATTTTATTTCTTTGCTGTAGGTGGGTGTCCACATCGCTGATGTCAGTCACTTCATCAGACCTGGCAACGCTATGGACAAAGAAGCTGCAAACCGTGGCACCACTGTGTACCTGTGTGGCAAAGTAAGAACAAACAAAACCCCTCCAGTTTGGAGGGGGAAAATCGGTTATTTGGGATATTTTACTAAAATGTATATTGGTAGGAACAGAAACAGCAATCGCAGTATAAAAACCTCAAGGCGGTATAAAAATATGCAGTTGTAAACTTTTTTTAAACTAAAATGGCTTTGACTTTGTGTCCACCAGAGGATAGACATGGTTCCTGAACTGCTCAGCTCCAATCTTTGTTCTCTACGCTCCAATGTGGAAAGGTGAGGACTAGAGATTTATACACACACTCACACAATAACCAATATCATCAAGACTCCTACTTACCAAAATATTTCAATGAATAAATAGATCATAGTTTGTTTGAACGCAATTGAAATGTTTGTCTCTGACTTTTTTCCCAGGCTGGCTTTCTCTTGTATCTGGGAGATTAACCATGAGGCTGAAATTCTAAAGACCCGGTTCACAAAAAGTGTCATTAAGTCTAAGGTATAGTACTAAAACACTATATACTACTATCACCTGTTTTCAATATTTACTTGTAAGACACAGAACTACAGGCTCAAGATGATTGTTGGTTACTTATGTTTTCCTATTTTACAGGCATCTTTGACTTACGCTGAGGCCCAAATGAGGATTGATGACACGACGCAGACTGATGATATCACCAAGAACCTGCGCGGTCTCAACAAACTGGCCAAAATCCTCAAGAAACACAGGATATTGAAAGGGTGAGGACTGGAAGTTGGGAGAATTAGAGCATAAGAAATAGATTTACAAAATGTAGATTTGGTAAACTCTAATGCAACGGGCAGCAAAGGCTATTGATGGTGTGAGTTTTTATTTAACCTGAAGTGTGTTTTATGTTTCATTCGATATCCTTCAGGGCGTTGACACTGTCTTCTTTAGAGGTCCGATTCCACATCGACAGCGAAACCCACGACCCCATCGACCTCCAGACCAAAGAACTCATGTAGGTTACCCCAAAAAGGAGCACACCATTATCAAAGCAAATATTTGTAGTTTGTGTTTTGGGACGAATGCAAATAAACCCATATTTTGTTTTTAGGGAGACAAACTCTATGGTGGAGGAGTTCATGTTGCTGGCGAATATTTCAGTTGCTCAGAAGATCTTTGACGAGTTTCCAGACTGTGCCATGCTGAGGAAACATCCAGCACCGCCTCCATCTAACTATGACATCCTGCTCAAGGCTGCCAAGTCCAAGGTGTGGAGATAGAATCACATGCAGAAAGGTTGCTCTGTTTTTAGGTTTTATTCTTTTTTCTTGAGGTAATCAAATCACTTTTGCTTGTAATAAATAGAGTGACATTTAAACCTGGTACCAGACACTGGAATCCACACCATAGATTATTTCAGTGACTCAAACTAATTGGATGAAAATGGCATTTCAGTAGGAACTTTATTTTGTGCTTGTTGCAAATAATAAATAAAAAAGTGTGTTAAGATGTCTACACCAGAGGTCGCGTTAACCGAATATTTTCCGTCTATGCCGGATTTTTTTTAACAATGACGGAAAAATCTGAAAGCAGTCCGTCATTTTGACGGATTACAACAAACTCAGAACAGCGCCAAATTTCCCCCGCAGCGAGGCTACGAAGTTATGCATGCCCGCCAAAAAGGAAATGATATCGGTTCCAACCCGTACTTTGTCGAACAAATCATTGACATGTCTGCGAGTTTTTGCTTTACGCTGTGCGCGCTCCCGCAAGGTGCATGCATAACACGGCATAACACCGGCGCTAATAGTTCACCACCACCCCGCCCCGTTGACACTTCACGAGCGTGCTCCTCGTCAGCTCGTTGTTACAGACCCGACGGGTAATAATAGATTATGACGGAAATGTTACGATCCTGTCTGTAACGAAAAAGTCTAACGCAACCTCTGGTCAACACTCTGTTTCCTTCTCTCCCCAGGCTGTGGAGATTCACACAGACTCAGCAAAGGCTCTCGCTGACTCCCTTGACGTGGCCAGAGTGGACGGCTTCCCGTACTTTAACACGCTTCTGCGCATCTTGGCCACCCGCTGCATGATGCAGGCCGTCTATTTCTGTTCTGGCATGGACAGCGATTTCCACCACTACGGCCTCGCTTCTCCCATTTATACACACTTCACATCACCTATTAGGAGGTATGGAAACAGATATTCTTCACCTCTTGAACACACTTGTGGGGTCTGGCCAATTTTTAACAAAGAAATGCTCAAATAGGAAATAACCACAGCACATTTAAACCTCTACCTTTCCTTTCCTCACCCTCAATTGTCTGTATCTGCTCTCCTGCACAGGTACGCAGATATTATCGTTCACCGCCTGCTGGCAGTGGCCATAGCAGCGGACAAAACCTACCCAGATTTGATGGACAAACAGAAGCAGTCAGCCCTCTCCAACAACCTCAACTACAGACACAAAATGTCTCAGTATGCACAGAGAGCTTCGGTGGCCTTCCACACACAGGTAAACACAAATGGAGCCCACACACTGTTTGGAATTCATATAATGAAAAACCCACCGAACCATCATGATTAAGACTAGTCCATTTACATCCCCATGAACATTTGGTTTGAATTAAAATAAGAATCAAACAGATCCTATACCATGCTAAACAATCCACTGCTTTAATGCAAACAATCTCTTTCCAGTTGTTCTTCAAGAGCCGAGGCATACTGAACGAAGAGGGATTTGTTCTGTTTGTGAGGAAAAACGCCATCATCGTACTCATCCCAAAGTTTGGCCTGGAGGGAACTGTGTTCTTTGACTCCAAAACCAAAGCAGCCCCTACTGTTGTGTTTGATGAAGAGGTTAGTTATTTATTTTGTTATACCTGATACATTCTAACAATCAGAAGCTGTACATAATATCTCTTCTGTATGTGTGTTCAGGGTCCCTCTCTGACAGTGGAACAGCACACCTTCCACATTTTTGATAGAGTGATCGTCACCATCAGCCTGGACGCCTCCAATATCCAGCACCAGAAGATCCGCATGTCTCTCATTGAACCTGTGGTAAGGACTGAGTACAATTTCACCATCAAAAAAGCAGGAGCCCACGATTAAGGCGAACATTTTTATATCTTCAACTTTAGCCCAAACCTCTTTTCTACCAGCAGTATTAAGGGTTTATTTACGAATGTTAACAATGTCTTAATAGAAAAATGACTAATTTTGTGAATTATTTGTCTTTTTTTTTTTTTCAAGATCCCGGGTGTGAGTGTTTCAGCTCCAGAGGTTGCACCACTGGCCAAGAAACCCAGACTGGATCGCTGATGCAGAAAGAAGTGTCACCAACTGGCCCTCTAGATCAAGAGGAAACGTCTATAAAAGAAGCAGTTTGGACTGTTTGACGAGTAGACACAATTAACTGTTTTATTTTTTGGCAAGTGCGTCCATTTTAATAAATCTACTACTTGTGTAGCCACAGCTCAAACCTTACATATTTCACTCTGCTATTTTTTTATATGATGTGAAACAACTGTTCGTGGAAGGGCACTGCAAGTCAAATGCAATGTAACTTGTCAACATTATAGTGAGTTCATCATTAAAGTGCTTTATTTTGTTTTTATTGCTTTTTAAACCAAAATATTTTGTTCTAAAAGAGCTTTACAACACTGACAAAATCAAGTTATTGCAGCCTTGAAGGATTCTTTATCAATGTGACAGATTAAGTATTTTACATTTCATATTTTAGTCATCAAAATAAAGAATATAAAACTTATTTTCTCCACTTCTCATTTCTTTTTTTCTCTCCACTTTTTAAAGTCTAACACATTTGGATCTACAATTTTTAGATCAATTAAAATGCATTTTGTAATTAATATTGTTGGTAGTATAGAATTGTATGTCTTTTTTTAGACAATCTCTTTAACTCAAAATAAATAGTAGAAACACACAACTCAAACTCGTTAAGACAGTTCAAGTTAATTTATTTGTGTGACAACGATACAGTCCATGCTTTAAGTATATCAAAAATGGCTCAATAGGCTTTGAATTAACTAGTGGCATTATGTGTCTTATTCAGAAATAAATATTCTGACAATCCAAATAAGATGCACAGGTAACCTGAATTTAAACAATTAGTTCAAAACAAGAACTTGTAAAAAAATATGGTATATTGTTTAAAAAAAAAAAAGATAAGTACAGTATAAATCTGATGTCATCTGAAACTCAGGATCAATCTGGGAAATCATGTTGGCACCAAACAAAACTTCAGCATAATTCCAGCATTACAGAGGTATTTGTGCAAGTTTGATACAGAATTTACTTATTTCTCTTCCCCCTTAGAAGAGGGAGCAACATTATACAATACCAGGTCCCAAAGAACTGTGGAAAACATTTAGTCTTAACTAGTCTAACATTCACTTGTGAAACCCCTCAGTTTATACTGCATTGATTAGTTGACCCCATTCACCTTAAACACATAAATGCTTCAAAATATACTGTAAACGTAGTTATAATCAAAATAATCGTCTTAAGCTTCCACTGGAAGAGGCGAACCTTTAAATGGCTCAGTGGTGAGGATAAAATTCCTGGAAAAGAAGAAACGTTCATTTAGTGAAGTGAAAAAGGTAACTTAAAGACACTTATAAACCCTTGAGCAGGCACTGAAAAGCTCATGGGTTAACTTACCTTTACTTTAATGTGTCGAGGGGGTTGGAAGGCTTCTTCTGCCATGGTCGAACTGAAGGACTCTCTGCCATGACAGTCTGAGCCGAGTCCATCTATAAGACTGGCAGTGCCCGCTGAGGTAGTGTTGTACCCACTGTCTACCTGCACACACAAAAAAGCAGTCTATTTAAAATAATTTGCTTACAGATCAGGGACAGATCACTTCAAACATGTAGAGTTTTTAGCTATTAGGTGCAAGTTGCCAAGTATTGGAGATATTGGGTCATGATTTATTGAAAGGCAGACATCTTTACAGCTGTGATCTGACACTCGGCAACTCACACCAAAACAATGTAGATCCATAAAAAGCAAAACTTGTAAGAGGAAAAAATGGGTTCAAATGTCTTTTAAAATGTTAAACAAAAAAGGGAAGACAGTAGCTCACAGTTCTAACTGGATGAAATTGCACCCTCGTACCTGCATGCTGGAATCGAAGGGTATGCTGCTCCCCTCTGCCAGAATAGATACAAACATATGAGAGCCTTCTATTGCCGACACATTGCCCATACGAGAGCTGGTCAGCTGTCCCGAAAGCAATCCACCTTCCTCCTCTTCATCCTCCAGCCTCCCTTCCATCTCTGAGTCCTTAACCTCGTCCATTTTCACAGGTTCCATAGGATCCAGGTTTACCCTCTCAGCGGCAGCGGAGTGAGCGTCGTGGGCAAGTGGTGAAGATGGATCTAGCTCCATAATGGGGAGAGAAGAGGAAGACGAGGCAAAGGAGGGGGGGGAGAAAGAGAGTTGGTCCTCAGCCTCCTGATTGTCTTGGAGGTTAGGGTTGAAGATCGGAGAGATGAGGGGAGGGGACGCCCAGCAGCGGACCCTGGGTCGGGGCTTAGGTCTGGCATTGTGCTGAGACTCATTGTGGCAGAGGAGCTGGTGGGGGGAGCAGCTACGAATGGGAGAGCAACCCTCCACGAATGGACTCACAGTGCAGGGCGGGAGATTTACGTCCAGGGAAACGCCAAGTGGAGTCAAAGTGCTCAGCTTCTTCCTCTCAACTTAAGAAAGAACACAGTTTGAAGAGAAACTTAGTAAACATTACCCCAGTGTCTCAAGTAGTAAAACCCAATCATACAAAGTTTATAATCGGTACGAGTCACAAATCAGATACCCTACCTGAAGAAATGGGTGTGCAAACTGCGTGAAAAACAATGGGAGAAATTGTGGGGGAGACCAGGCCGGCAGGAGAAGACCTGTCCGGGAACAGAGGACTGGTGATGCTTCCGAGGCTGCAGTCCCGGAAGCGGCCATTCTGAATGGGACTCGACGAGAACTGACCCTGCAGTAAAGAAAACGGTGTGCATTTTTACTTAATTTTCCGGAAAAAATAATCCTTCTTAATCAATACTTATGTCTCACTTGAAGTGTTTGACTGTGTCTGCAGAGACTCTACATTTGGAGTGCATTTTCTTAAATTTGCTGAGTTCCGGACGTTTCTGGGCGTCAACTTTAAAACATAGCAACCAGGTGCCGGATGTGAAGCATGAATTCAAAATGACGCTAGAAAATTGTTGCGTTTACAAAACTGCAGCGGACAAATCTTACTCATTCTGCCTTTAAATTAACAGTTTGATCGAAATATAAAAAAACCTCTTTGCTAAAAAACACTTGTTAGTTGTGATGTTAGACTTCTGTATTGAGCATGAACAACATCTGCAGTACACTTTTGCAGTAAGTAAATAAGCAAAAGCTCATTATTTAAAATATTAACATTTGTATCACTTAACTTCTGCACTGACTCACCGTAGAGGGAGTAGGAGCCGACACCCCACAGGACAAAGGGGAGGCAAAGATGGAGGAAACAGTTTCCCTCTCAGAGCCTGCTGCCCCTCCTGCAGATCCCCCTCCTCGGTTCAGAGAGAGCCTCCCCTGCAATGTGTGGATTCTCTCCGGGCTCTCTGAGCAGGAGCTGTCAGAGCCGCTGAAAGCACCCTGGCCATCGAGGAAGAGTTTCCTTCTTAAGGAGGAGGAACTGAGACTCTCGTGCACGGCGTCACATGGTTCCTCGATGCGGTAATAATCCCCTGAGGAGAAGGAAGAAGCAACTCGATGGTGAAATACTCTCTCATAACACGGTCTGATATGACTGTGCATTATTAGAGGTTTACCTAGTATTTTCTCCAAATCGAAAGCCAAAGGTAATGAAAGAGTTGTCTGACAAGCAACTGTAAAAGAAACAGTGAACATTTTTAAAAAAGTTAGTAGATCGATACTGCAGAAAAGACAGAGAGATATGGCACTGTTTGATTGTAGAAAGTATTTTTGAATCCTCTTAAAGAAGAAACAAACCTGAGATTTTTTCCGGCTCCTCTTCAATCATTGCAGACTTCGAACCTACAAGAAGACACAATACAGTAAATTGAACATCATTTTTGTAGTAAACCAAACCCAAGGCAAAAACAGGGATAAGATCATAAAAAGACTTTGTGCAGTTAAAATCAATAATAAACCTACTTTTGGTATACATCGGAAGGCCTTTACGGGTGTTTGGTGCGGCCCAGGGCGAAGGCACAATTGCTCCTTTGGTAAAAAACTTTATTGGAAGACAGAAAAATTAATGTGTGTCAAGAAATCATCAATATGTGAAGTATAATTTAACAATATTAGCAATTTAATTATAGTCCCGTACCTGTTCAATAGCATTCTGACGCTTTTCTTCAATGTCAGTATCCATCCTAGAATAAAAGATTTGACAATGAATTAATACATTTGCTAAAATACATTGTACTTAGATTGTTGGAGAAACTGCAGCAGAAGGTTTTGCTATAGTTTTGTTCAGCCTGCAGCAGTATTGATGAAGAATGGGAAGGTTACTAAAAAGCAAAGAGGGTAGGACAGTGTACTGTATGTGTCTGACCGAGGTCTGAGAGATATCCATGAACAGCTTTGTAAGTTAACTTGTGGATTTTATACTCAATGCAGGCGTGAACAGGAAGCAATTAACTAACAATTGCCGTTACCTGTCGATGTGGGGGAGGGTAGGCAAGTACTCCCTGCTTGCTTTTTGCATTTTGTACAACAACATGGGTTCAATTAGGATGTGTTAACCCTTTAAAAAATATTTGAGTTGTGTCATCATTATAACCTACATACAAACGTTGGCACCTGCTGTGTTCAAGTACATACCTTGTCTGGCTGAGGTATAAAGACTGTCGCTGAATTTCCTCTGCGTCTATGTGCACTGGGAGAAGACTGGCCATTTCATCTATTGACCAGTTAAACTTTGGTGGAGTCTAAGAGAGAGACAGATGAGGAAGTGAATAAAAGACTACATACCAGAGGAGCAAAATGTGTGGACATAATACAGTATTTGGATATTTGCAGTGAGATGTGTCAAATTGGCAAGTAAGTCCAAATGGTTTGAGGAGATGGGTAGGCATGTTAAACTTACAGCTTTACAACAAGACCTGGATTTGAAGACAGATGGGCTTGGCACCAGGGCTTCACGGAGGAGGTGGTAGTCATTGGGACTTTCAAAGGGGTTTCTTACTGAAGGCCTGCCTGGAGTCTCAGGGGTGATCTGTAGCTCAACATGGTCCCCCATTTTACCTGAAATATTCCAATCGGCATAAAGCAAAAAACAGACATTACATTAACATGATCAACCCCATTAAAATAAATGCCTCTATGTATGATTATGATGAGTTAACATCGTTAAATTAACGTTAGCGTACAAGGAATTTGGTCTCACGTTTCCTCCCTCCTCTTTCTTAACAAAACACTATACTAAAATATGAAAGGTATATTGAAATATGAGCAAGATAAATATCTGCCGTTGTCACTTACAACTGTTAACGATCCAGAATGTTGAACAAACAGCTACAAAACAATCTTCATTGAGGACTCGACAAACAATCAGCAGCAGCAACAGCGTTCAAACGTTTATTTCAATTTCGCCATAGGGTCCGCTAGCCAATAGAAACGTCGCAGGAACTTGCTGGGAACCAATCAATGATCGATTGTCGTCACTTCCTCCTCCAGTTCCGCGAGTTAGCATCATAGCCATAGCATGCAAGCAAGCTAACTAGCTCCCAATAATAACAATTTCTTATTAAAAACAATTGACCGTGTCTATTTTTGGGGGACGTATCTCAAATGACAGCGAAACGTTTAACTTCTGACTGAACTGTTTTGAAAACGTTGTCTTATTTCCTGTCAAATACCTCTTCTCTCAGTCGTATTTGTTAGCTTCCTGCTAGCAGTCATTGGCTAACTTCATTCTAACACTATGGCAAGTGCAGCAAGTGCAAACTTAAATTCAGTCCGGGAGACAATGGACGGTAAATATATTACATTTATTCGATGGCTTCAAATTCAGTGGCGTTCATAATAACTCCTTGCTCGTTTGTTATGGCATTGGTTAATAATAGGGCATCCATCCCTATGTTTCCCTGTTTTCTTTATATAAACTAACAATGAAAGGTATTGGTGAAGGCTATCTTCGAACTTCAAATGCTTAAAAGTAAAGAAAACGGGCTTCCGCGCAAATTAGAGTACGTATTTTTTAAGGCCTGTAACATCAATAAGTCATCTAAAGACTATTAGCTGTAGGTGTCTTCATCATATTGACCATGGAAACATACATGGGACATGTAAAATCACAGTGCTGATAATGTAAAATCCATATTGCATCTTATTATATAGGGTAACTTGTCACTTTCTTCCTCAAACAGTGCTACTGGAGATCTCCAGGTTGCTGAACACAGGTTTGGACATGGAGTCTCTGTCCATATGTGTGAGACTGTGTGAGCAGGGCATCAACCCAGAAGCTTTGTCTGCAGTCATCAAAGAACTACGTAAAGCTTCTGAAACCCTCAAGGTACAGAAACAGGCTCCAATTAAGCAGCTAACTTCTACATATTACGAATGGATTAAGGTTGAGTCCCACCACCAATGTGAAATAACCAGACCTCAATGTGGTGTTGGATAATATCTCTCACTGTCTAACCAAAACATACTCAATTTGCAATATGAATGAGGGAACGTTTTATTAATAATATTATGTACATTTGATAGATTATCGAAACTGTCATTTATTTTTACTCTGCAGCTTTTTATTCATTCAACTATCAGTTTCAGCTCTTGTTCAGATGATTCATCTCTTTCAAAACCACAGCTGACACCAGCACTGAAACTAGTGTATTGTGAGACTGAAAGTTGAGATGCCTACAGCTGCTGTCTTCATAATCGTTATGGCATCTCAACCGAGTTTTCTTCTCTAATGGAAAACGTTTTACAAAGCTGTTAAATGTGAATGTTTCCTGTTGGATGGTACAGGATAAGTTGATATGACAAAAGAAAATGGGTCAGCCATATGATATTCTTCCATGTCATGGATACTAAGGTATCCCTCTTGAGTATCTCATGTGTATCGGGCAAAGCAACTCTATTGTGTAGTTTAATGTGCTGTACAGGATAATGCAAAAAAGAACAATCTTGCAATCTAAAAAATGCAAAAGTACAGGCCATTGTGTGCAGTGTTGGATATTAATGAGCATGCAATATTGCATTTTAAACACATCTAAAGAGGTTTTTGGATGTGTAAGGTATTTAGTTGACTATATAGACATTCATGTCTGACTAGTCTAGCCATAAACTAATTCTTGATTTCCCAGAAAAGGGTATTTCAACACAATACAAAATTGTACATGCATATCTTGGTAGCATACTGCCCAACTTTTGTTTTGGCTGGACAGAAACTTTGCCACCTTTTTCACATCTCACTGTTTTATGTGACCATATGCATTGTGAACTATCTATTTCATTCTAAACTAATTTGCCCGATAATATTTTTAATGTGTGGCTTTCATCTTCTGAGTGACTCAATCATAAGACAAAGATTTCAGTCACTATTGAGAAACTGTTTAATGGGAAATGTCATGTCCTCCATGCAAAAGGAAAATTCCTCACATACTTCAGAATTGTGTCCTGTGCAGGTGTAGCCCTCCCATAAAGCCTGGGTAATTTGATTATTATCTAAATCAAATCATCACGATGCATCACTACCACTCTCTTTTTTCTTTCAGGCTTCTGAAAACTCCACTAACTGATGTTGCTGCCTCAGTATGAACTTTAAGGGGAGGAAGCCCTGTTCCTGGATCTGTAGCTACAACAGGCTCTCCAGCCACTCAGACCTGTCTGTGAGTTGGCCCTCAGTCCTCTGCGCCTCCTCAGTAACTGACTGACTGATCCTGTTCCCTGCGTTGACTTGTGTCTGAGTATTTCTGTGGAGGTATCAACCCCAGTCCTCTGCCTAAACACAAGTCATCCCCCGACATGAGGCCATTCTCTGCCTCAGATTTGCTTGCAAGTGGAAGATCGAGATGGTATTAGCATTGATATCCTGCCTTAATTTTAGAGCACTCTTCTAATTTCTGACAGTCAACTTGCACTTTTCATGATGAAAAGTTTTTAACGTTTTGAAATATCTAATTTGTTATGAATGTTTTTTAATTGTATGTAAGCCCATAATGCATTTGCAACGTAACCTTTTGTTATTTCCATTGTCCGTTAAACCATCAATGATGGAACAAAGTCTAAATTAAAATGTTACAGTCAACGGCCACAAGGTGGTGTGATGTCATTATCTTTCTTATCTGAGGCACAGTTGATCATTTGGTGTTCAGTTGCAACTGTGAAAGTTTCCTAACTCGTAGTTTCCCAATGTTTAAAGCAATTTATTGAATTTATAAGGTACTTTTTATTTTTCCCTTGTTATTAACCATGACATGGTTGTCTCTTTCTATGTTGCCTAAATCCCATTGTAGGATATTGCTAAGCTATTTTCCCCCAGTGATGCAAGTCTTACAAGCTTTCAAATTGGACCTGAATTTTTCTGAAGGATTTTACAAAGGAAATGTTCCTTCCTGTCACACTAGGTGAAAGGGACAAAGATACAAACACCAACTGTGCAGGGGTGATCACATCAACATGTACAAAAGAGAAGAAATGAACAAGGGTCATTCTTAACAGCAGGATGTCCTGTTGAACTGAAATCTTACCCCCGTTATGTCCGCATTCTATACGTACCAAAACGTATTTGAGATTTATTGCAAACTTGACAAAAAATCGCATCTTTGATCAACCACAAATGAAGCCTCTACATCATGTGTCTAACCACACAGAGCATTGTTTTCTTTCTCCAGCGTCTGTGAAATAGCTCTATTCATCTTCGAGACGAGGGAAAATGCTGAGAGCACAGAACATTCCTCCACAGGCCAATATACAGGCGAGGAGCGACCTCTCATCCAAAAGGGCTTGAATCAGTAGGTTTTTGAATGTGTGTGAGTGTTTAGGTGTTCACGCAGTGCTGTAGATGTCTACAAATGAGAAGCCCCTAAGCCATCTGACAGTCACGCCTCACCCCTCACAGGCACACTATGGAGAAAGCCAGCGAGTGAGCCGGAGAGGGGGTGTGTGTGTAAGCATTTCTGTCTTCTTCTGCTTTGTCTCGCCATCTTGACTGACAGGCCGTGAGTCTAAATCTCTGTACCGCTACTTTGATCCCTTAACACAGTATCTCTCTGTTCCTCAATACCAGCATCGTGTTAGCCAAGTATGAGAGGCATACAGATACGGCGCAGTGGCTCTCCTTGATAGCTCGTGAGCCTGAACAACCCCTGGCCTCCGTGGGGGGTGAGCTGCAGGAGATGTTGATGGAGGTGGACCCACCTTGAGAATCCTTTTTCTTTTTTACAAAGAGTTATGCATGGTTGATTGGCTACTGTGGGCGTGGGATTCAGGATGCATTGCTCTCTGTTTGATGTGTTTGAAGGGTTTCTCCTGATCTTAGCCGGCTACTTTGATCTCTATTAAACAAAATATTCTCAAATCCCATAGTCCTGACTGAGAGATTAGCGTCCAAATATGCATAAACATCTAAGAGGTGTTCAACTAGGCCACTGGTCAGGTCACATGACTGTATTAACTTAAGAGGCAAGCAGGTCCTCGCATCTGAACTTCTAAAGGTGTTTATGTTTGTATGTCTGATAATTATCCAGGCTGACGATTATTTTTCTGATAAATGAGGGCAGTCTCATTTAAAAGTGAAAGATTGCAGTCCAGGTGTGCGCAATGGATTTAGAAAATAATTAGACTGGACTGATTAGAAGTTTCTTATGCATAAGGAGAGATGGTCTGTTGATGTTTGTACATCCCCTACATTAAAGTGTCTCATGAAAACAACTAGTGTAGAAGGAGAGTTTAAGGAAGAGTCAAAGACCTCTGCGTGCTCTGTTCTATTTAGGTTACTAATTACCATTAGCCATAAACAGGCAGGTCTAATGGTCTCCCCGCAGACAAGAAACAAGGCTTTGTTTGTTATGTCCATTTCACTGCAAGTTTTATGATAATTTCAGGCGAGAATCTTAAGTTATACGATTTTATTTCTGGTGTGATGACAATTTAAAACTTGAGCCGTGTTTCAGGAAGGAACTTATTTGTGGCAGATTTGATTTGAAAATTCAAAAGTTTTCAAGTTCAAAAAGACATCGTCTGACAAATGTTTCACAGTATTTACTGATAATTTCATGTCGGCTAAGCACACACTTTTTAAGTTCTAACTACTATTCAGGTTACTACTTTACTTCAGTGTTCTACTTCTATACATTTGATTTCAGAGGGGATTATAGTGCTGTTTACTCTATCTGGAATCTTCTGTTATTTTGCTAATGAGGTTAAAAGAAAAAACTGATATATGTTAAATATGATGCATCATTACACTCTAGATTAAACCAATCAACCATATAACAAATAGGTTAAATTAGCTCCGTGGCGGCCAGGTGTAACCTTAACAGCTTTAACTTCAGCTTTAACAGACCATGCTGCTTTAATTTGTAGGAAGTATATTGGGTTATTTCTTTTTTTTGATCTTACATACTGCTTAAAATTCAAGTGTTAAAGCAAGACTGGATTTTTTTGTGGTATTTAATTTTAAGTAAAAATCTAAATACTTCTACCACTCACGGATGACTTACCATATACATAGATAGCAGCATATTCTTAATGTCCTGAAACCAATTGAGTGTATTGTACATTTTGAAAGTATACTTATGTCTGTTTTCTAGCACCAGAGTGATTTATTAATAGTGTTGCATGGCTTCTACCCTTCAGTAATGTGAAGCTTCACTGGCTGTATTTGCCCTGAGAGGAATTCTGTGACCTTGTTAGATCTTACTCCGATACACCACCCTTGATTACATACAGGCCACACTTTAACACCGTTAGATTATACTATTTAGGTCCCAATTAAATTCACAGCAAGGAAATTGGATCATAAACTCTTTAAAGGATCGTTAACAATCATTAGACGGGATAATGGCATGGCAATCAAAATATGTTAAAAGAAAAGAAAAAACTTCCAAAGTCTTTTAGTGACTTTGTTATTTTTGGAAATGTTCCAAGCTGATTAATGTAGAATTGATTGATTTACAGTTGCAATTAGCCGTCTTCTGCATAGATGCATAGTAATCATACATCTTCCTGCTTGTTTTAAAGTATTAATTGGTTTCATTAACAAAAGCAGTTAATTGAATAACAATTAACAAAGTTGGTGATGGCATCGACGCTGCGCATGCAAACTCCCTTGTGTTTTCCCTATGATGATAATGAAACCACCTTTTTATCAGATTGGAATTGTGTGTGTTGGACTATGTAATGACTAATATGATATAGGGCTTATTAGTTTATTTGAGTGGCTCACTGAGGCGTTAAGCTGGTGTTGAGCATGTTGTGTTTAACAGGTAGGCACCATATGCTGCCTTAATCAGACATTGGAATCACATTTGGTTGTTAAATTGTCTCCCAATAAAAGCAGGTAATGAAACAACTTGAGTTAATTCAATTTCAGGCGAGTTTGGGTGAAGTGAACAGCTGTTTGTGTTTGTTGAATTGTTTTTAACATTCCCTCTGTGTTTTTTTTTTTAAAAGGTTTAACTCAAACAGCTTGTTTGTTCTCCAACTTTTCTTGTACAAAATAGAGATGGAGGGTGGACTAGCTGTCCACTCTCCTTATAAGAAGACAATGCCAGGCATATTGTAGTGACAGCTTGCATTGTGTGTGTGTGTTTAAGAGAAGGAGAGAGAGAGAGAAAAGACAGGAGAGACAGCATTTGTGTGTGTGAGAATTAAAAAAAAACTGAAAAATGGAGAATGAGTGTGTGTGCATGTGTGTTACGCTGACAGCTTGTATTCTCCGTGATTAATGATGTGCTGTGTGACTTGATAAGTGCTTCGGAGGACCAACGCTTGTTTCAATTAGACCTTGTGAAGGTCGCGACGCCGCGCTGGCCTCTCATTATCATATCCATAATCAATCCACATTATCATAGGAGAATGTGGAATGGATGTGTGATATCTTGGTCATACACACACATTCAGAGATACACACACAGAAACCTAATCACATACCAAAACACAATGACATACACTCTCACTCACAAGAGCACACACACACCCTTCACTCCAAGTTTATTTGAACCATAACAGTGGCTGTCGGAACGGATTGTCTGTTCAGATTAAGAGTGTGTTTCTGAGAATTAAGCAGCGTTGATGGTGGTGGCATTTCAGATCCCCTCTGCAGACACAAATGCCAAAACATCATTCTGTCATCCCCTCCTTCTTTCTCTCTCTCACGCACACACACACACACACACACACACACACACACACACACACACACACACACACACACACACACACACACACACACACACACCACACACACACACACACACACACTTAACCAGGACCCTGGGGCATTTTTAATAGAGGCGAAGTGATTCGTATGTTTTTACTCCTCTAATGAGAACAGATTGAGTGGTATTTACACTTCATCGGCTGATCTAACCACCTACACATTTCCCTCATGCTGCTGCTGCTCACTGGCCAAAACAGGCATGTGGAAAGGACCAGAGCTTGGCTTTCAAACAGCAACACAACATGAGCATTATCTCCATCTCTTTGGCTTCGGATGGCACTATGGCAAGATAAATAGGAACTGTTTAAACAGAAGAGCTGTATCCAGATATATTTTCTTTTAGGAGGGAGTATGAATTTGTCATCGACCAATATTTATTGAGTCAAGTGACACCAGCTGAGGCACTTCAGGACATAAAATGCTTTGAACAACTTTTTTTCCGCATATGCTATAATATTATACAAGACCTGTTTGATGTAAATCGTTGGTGTTCCTGTGTAATCTTCCACAGTTTAGCTTATTTCTCCTCTGTATGGTACCCTAGATTTTTATACTTCAATAACTGGGGAGATTTTACTACTACTAAGTATCGCTTCATTGTTTCATTTCATGGCAGTTTAAGCACAATAGCTGCTGTAAGAATTAAACCTGTGACCTTCCTGTTGTGAGACAAAGTCACTTCCCACCATCCTGCCACCTATAGACACTAATGTTGCTCAGCAGACTGTGGATGGATTAACTAAAATGAAAAATTAAACCAAATCTAGTATCTAAATTTATAATCACTTCTTTAGGCTGACATATTACTCATCATGCCCTTGATCATGCCACCTTTTTTTATTAACTGTATCATAGATTTATCATCAGATGGTGCAACAAGCCTTTAAAGTTGCAGTGTACTGAGCGGGGAGGTTAAAAATGAACATTATTAAAGCCTTAGAGGTGGGAGTTTACAATGTGAATCAGCTCTGCTTAACACATGGCTTTATCGGTGTTTTTTTTCTACAGCTGGAGAAAAAGAGTCGTGACATTTCTTTTTGGCAAGGAAAAGGCCATACTCAGCAGGAGTTATCAAAGGCAAAAAGTAAAAAGTTCGAGTTAGCTATCTCTATCTCTTTCCCCCTCTCTCTCTCTCTCTCTCTCTCTCTTCCCCTGGAGATACTCATGTTAAGCATAATTAAGCAGATTTGATTAGCATCAAGCCTGGCTTCCTCTCTTGACTTTTAATGAATGTAAATCTACCATCTACATCCTAAAGATTAATTTCTGCCAATTAAAAAACACAAGAGGGCTTATTGGAGAGAGGGGGTGGGGGGCTTGGAGGAAAAGAGTGTTAAAGTCCTTTGAGTTGGAGTACAGTCGGAGTTTTATCCTCTTCTCCCTTGTCTTATGGTGAGATGGTCTCTGGAGATCTGTGTCTCTCTCTCCCTCACGACCAAGATCATTATCAGCACAATGTTCCGTGAAAGCCACTTTGAAAGGACTGCGAGCTCCGTGTGTGTGTGTGTGTGTGTGTGTGTGTGTGTGTGTGTGTGTGTGTGTGTGTGTGTGTGTGTGTGTGTGTGTGTGTGTGTGTGTGTGTGTGTGTGTGTGTGTGTGTGTGTGTGTGTGTGTGTGTGTGTGTGCGTGTGCGTGTGTGTGTGTGTGTGTGTGTGGAATGGATGAGGAAACAGTACAGGGAACAGGTAAAGGGGTCAATTTGTCAAGACAAGGTTATTAACCCTCCCCCACATGACGGTTTGTTGGGGGCGGGGGTTACACTCTTTTTTTGGATCCTTTTGATTTCAATTTAGATCCTGATTTATGTTGATTTTGAAAGGAATTAATTACAAACAAAATGACATTAATGACAAAAAGGGCACCCGGCAGAAATGAGGTGCAACAGAAATTACTTGAAAAAAGGCAAAACATCCTTAAGGCTTTTTTTTTTATTCAGCTGTTGTGGCACATTTTAATTAAACAAGGATTTGCTAATATTTTTGGTTTCTTCATTTATGATAGAAATATGGATATTTGGATAATTCATATATATTTTGTATTTCGTATTTGACATTTTAAAATAAATAATTCTAAATAAGAAGGACAACCTATACTTTTCTTACACAAGGCAAGCCTTTACGTCAAATCTATACAATTAAAATGGACCATGAAGATCCTGGTAAGAATGTATCTATGTAATTGTGTACAAATTTAAATGTATACATGTTATAACATTTAAATATGATTTTATATTTTGTGGAAGACTCTTAATAAGTTGAAATCACTCTTTGATGGTATCACAATTAGTAGTAAACATGGAGCATTTGCTCTCAAGACAAATAACTACAGCAATTAAGCCATAATTTTCAAAGATAATGCAATTATACAACTATTAGTCACAAACGAAGTGGGAAGATTAGAGTAATGCCAACAAGGTTTAAAAGTGCTATAAAGAAGACAGATTGAGTGCCATCAGAAGCATTAATATTAAAGCGTCGTTAGGCGTTAATAAATAGGCTTATCCAAAGTTTATGTAGGCTAATCTTTACTCTCTCCCTCTGCTCTCTCAACCTGCATGTTTCTCTCTCTCACTCTCTCTAAGAATACACCCAGGCTCCACCTCTTTATGATAATGTAACAGTAGCATCTCCAGCTCGGAGACAAGCCTCCTCTCTTTCTCATTCAACTATGTGATCTGTTTTTACACTCACACGGACCCTGTCTCCTCTCCTTTATCCCCCTCTCCTCCTCGGCACACTCCATGTGCAGCACCCTCTCGCAAAACAACCGCATTTGTTCGGCGAAGTTACTTTATTAACATAGTTGACTTTAAAGTTTACTTTTGTTAGATTTTTCTCCGACATGACTACCATGGCAACTCCGGCTACCCCGGCTCTTCTTCCCGCCGCTACACTCGGGCACCACCCGGCTCCGAGCTCCGTCTCTCCGGTCACCAACTCTCCGCCACCTGCGACCCCCTCCGCCGCTTCCTCCCCGGCTCCCCCGGTGGCGCACCCGGCGCTGCTTCACCAGTTCCACGCGGACCTCTTGATGGCGAACGGGACCCAGTTAAAGAGTGGAGGAGCCCCGGTGTCCAGCAGCGCTAAGCCGGTTTACGCAACCCCGTCGCCCGTGGAGAGCACGCCGCAGAACAATGAGTGCAAACTGGTGGAGGTGAAAGGTGCTAAACTGGCCTCGTTCACGGTCAAAGACACGGAGCTCATCTGCCTGCCCCAGGCTTTCGACGTGTTCCTCAAGCACCTGGTCGGCGGGCTACACACCGTCTACACCAAGCTGAAACGGCTGGACATTGCCCCGGTGGTGTGCAACGTGGAGCAGGTCCGGGTGCTGCGGGGGCTCGGGGCCATCCAGCCCGGGGTGAACCGGTGCAAACTCATCTCCAGGCAGGACTTCGAGACGCTCTACAGCGACTGCACCAACGCAAGGTGAGCGAGGAGGGGAGGGGGAGACAGACAGGGTGACCCGGTGCTGAGGAAGAGTTTATCTTAAGGGTCCTTGTGCAGCAGGTGGGGTTATCTGAAGCTGGGGTAAGGGCAGTGAACATCTCATTTAGGGGACTTCTACTTCTGCATTAAATTATCTGAGAACAGTCTACAGGTCATGACTAAACTTACATTGTCCATCAAAGAAACTCTAAAATTATATTGCAAATTCCGTGTCAGAGATAATTATGTAGCCTATTAGTTTGCAAACATTTTTGAAATATTTCACGACTTTACCGCACTATGGGACTTTAGATTGAAGGCTCTTGGTGTGTACAGGCCACTGTTAAACATGTAAATTGCCAATATGGGAAATATGAATATTTAATAAATGAATATATCAATGTAAATATGATTCGTTTTTAACAAGTGTTAGATGACTGAGAGTAGGTCCAGTTGACTCCTTTTTATTTTCCACATCACTGATTCTAGGCATTTTCCTAATTACCATATTACCAGATGATAAAAGCTTTGATGGAGATGATGGTGTTGATGATAATGAATTTTAGTAATCCTAATAAAAAAATCTTTAAAAGTTTGTCACGTTATCATAGGCTATGATCACTCGCTCTCTCTGACATGCATCCACTCACTGAGTCTCTGTCACACACACACACACACACACACACACACACACACACACACACACACACACACACACACACACACACACACACACACACACACACACACACACACACACACACACACACACACACACACACACACACACACACACACACACACACGCACGCACGCACGCACGCACGCACACACTCTCTCGCACTCGCACACATTGAATCTGACACTGTCATTCTGAGAAATTGATTCTTCACAGAAATTAATTAATTTTCATTTGGCCCCAAGCGGCAGCTTAAATCAGGACAAGCTCACTCACTCACTCCCTGATCCCTTTGCTCTCTCTCCTCCTCTCAGCCTCCCTTTCTCCCGCTCCCTCTCTCTCTCCTTCCTTAATAACTTGCTGTCTTATCATATCAACACTCTTTAGCCCTGAGCATCAGAACAGAGGAGATGATTAAATGAATTCTCGGTATTTATGATGCGATTATGTAAATTAGCTGTTTTGCAGAACTCTGAATGTGACCAACTACATGGGTCATCAATCCAAAGCGCCACAGAGATGTTTGGATAAAGGGGCTATAAATTGGCTGGGATTTGTTGTTTCCTGGTTCCTCAGTCTGCTGTTGTGCAGACCACATGCTCAGAACAGCATGGGTTTGTATCCAAAGGAGTGTGGATTAGCCTTAGTTTGGGGAATTTATATTGTTTGATAGTTAATCCCTGCTCCTTGGAGCATGAATGATCCAATTTACACCTGCCATTAAATGCAGAAAGAGGATGTGTCAAGATGTTTGAAGATAGACACCAAAAGAAAATATTTAATAATGTATTCCCTATATCTTCTTTGGTGTAGGTCATATCATTTAGGTGCTTAAAGATGGATTTTATATTCATGCTTTGATACAAGCTTTGACTTGTTGAGAAAAACCATAAACTCTCTTAAAAGAAACAAATCATTATCAATGTCAGCTCCCAGCTCCATGTGCATGGATTAACACCTGCTCTTAAGCATCTGAAGCCCTCCAACCAAGACAACATCCAGATGCATCTTCTGGCTGCTTTGGGATTTCTTCTATGTCAGGTGTTAATGGGAACGTTGTTATACAACCGCTGAAAATACACAGCCTCCGCCGTCTCTAATTATCCACACAACACTCAAACAGGCTTTAGTTAATGAGATCTGAAAACATCACTCGTCTGAAATCTTCAAACGACTTCCGTGATTCTTTGTCTGAAGGCTTCAAGTGTGCTGTGGTGTCCATTAGCATCAGCCCTCTGCTGTAGAAGTTACCAAGTAATCCCTTGTGTGGATAAGGAAACATTCAGTAGCAGGTAAAGAGCGGGACTTAGGATGGTTATCGTTAAAGGCCGGGTTATCTCCAAGAACATGATGTTACGGCTCTCTGACAGTGTCAGCGATCAGTGAGGGTTTTGTTACTGATTAAGACAGCCATCACTTATTATTTTCCAGTTGAGTACAGTCAGACAGCCTGCAGGAAATAACCGCCTTGTCTGATAGTTTAACATGACTTACACAACCCTTTATGGACTCCCGCTGTTTAATGTTATGGCTTTATGTTTGTTAATCATTCTTTTTTTACGATTAAATCAAAATAGAGGTTATGAAAATGTTTATCATTATCTCTCCTTATCCTATTTAACTCAGTCTTTCACTCCTGCTGTGTACAAACACCACTGACTAATCAAACCATAAAGAAAGGCCGACTTCACCCTCATTCAGAGCCTAGTTATAATTCGTAAATAGGTGGCAGACAAACACACACTCCTTCTGTCATCTCTGTACACACAAACTTACACAGTCACGCCTGTGTGTTTGCTGGCTTTGCTGCTAAATGACATTAGTTCCACAGAGAGAACATGGCGTGTAGGAGGCAACCTGATCCTCCGTCCCTTTCTTTCTCCCTCACAAAGGAACAGTTTCATTCTCTGTTAGGAAAACACATCAAACAGCTCGCTCTGGTCAAACTGTGTGTGTGCATACAATATATACTGTATATATGTATCTTTGTGCAGAGTACACAAATGCCCAACCAAAACATTGTTACATAAAAGTAATGTCATGTGGCCAGGTAATAACATCTCTTGTTACTTTTTTAACAAAGCGTGCAACATAACGTAACATCTTTTATTTACTAACACCTGAAACATAGCATAAGATTTGTTTTTATAAGTAATGATATTTTAAAGGGTTGATTCCAACAATATATATTCTTTTCCTCATTTTGAGGAACGCAACTCTAAGATTCCTGATTTCAGTCCACTTAAAATGAAGGTGAATATAATTTCATTTGTGCTTTTTCAGAAACAGTTTTCATGTTATTCTGGAGAACACAAAACAGTTTTCAGATTAATTCGATTTTCGTTACACCTTCTTTTAAAGAAATGGTCTCTTAGTAAAACGGTTTTAAAAGATGTCATAGTTATCCAGCATTACAGGGACACTTTTTCTGGAAAACAAGCTTTTGAAAATGGAATTATCTAACACCACAAACTACATTTCCTTCACCTTTATGCTATTGAGGTGGAAGCCAAAACCTCTTCACCTCAAACCCAACATGTCTAGAAATAAAATGTCAGAAATGTTTCTTGTAATGTAGGTTGACTGACCCTTAAGGGATGTCAGAAACTGACCCGAGTTCGCACATGTTTCGTTGCTGCTCCTACCACCAGGGACATTTACAGTCAAATGTGAAGCAGGTGTAAATTAACATAGAAATACAATTTTGCATAAAAAAAGTTAGTGGAATGATACATGATACGAAGCGGAGTGCAACAAAAGCCCGTTCTTTGTGTTTCTCTGTGGCAAACATCGGCCGCGCAAGTTGGCAGCATCGATGTGTGTATGTGTGGGAAGGTGGACTCCTCAAAGCCGAGCCCCACTGCCATCCCATAACTCACTGTCAAAGTCAGCAACGATATGATGAAGGGGAGGGGTGTGTGTGTCTGTGTGTGTGTGTGTGTGTGTGTGTGTGTGTGTGTGTGTGTGTGTGTGTGTGTGTGTGTGTGTGTGTGTGTGTTAGGGTGGGGTGATTATCCCAACTTTAACCTCTGCACTCTTTTGATGTTTTATAGAGAAGTGCACGATGATATAGAGGGGCCTCCGTGTCTTCCACAGTGACAGGTTTTAATAGAGTACACACACAGGGGCACACACACTTTTACACATACACTTTGGAACACACACACGGTCTTGACATCGTCTTGACCCTGGAATGTGGGAGAGGAATGCAAGGCAGTATCAGTCTAGGAGATCAGATTCTTGCCATGATCAAACGTCCTGTGTGTGTATGCCTGAGCGTGTGTGTATGCCTGAGCGTGTGTGTGTGTGTGTGTGTGTTGTCCTGCCTGATTCTTTCATGACATCACCTCACAGGCTTTCCTAACAACAATGGCGCATAAAGCCTTTTCTATTTTTTCTTCAGCCCTTGATTTTAGAGGAAGATCACAACATCAATCTTTCCCTGCCTTCTCTGACCAGCAGCATAAGTCTTCCTGCGCTCGGTGGCGACGATATGATTTATCAAACTGGACCGTGACGGCGAATACAAACCCGTGTGATGAACACAGATTGAAAGGATGGGAGCATGGGAGCTGTAAAGCGCTGCTAATATATTCCAAACAAAATCTTGTTTGAGCTAGTTCTCCTACACGCATTCACATAAACACACACACACAGCTGCTACCTATCAGCACTTCAGTCCCTCCAAGCCAGTAGCTGTTCCACTGTTTTGATTGTAACACTTCCTCTTCTTTCATTACTTTTCTCTTTCCTCTCAGTGTTTATGTGTGTATGTGTGTGTGTGTGCGCGCGTGTGCGTGTGTGTGTGTGTGTGTGTGTGTGTGTGTGTGTTAGCGAGGAAGAGAGAGATCTGTCATCTTTGTTATGTTTTGTTTCTGTTCCACCTGTGCTAAGCTCCAGCTGCCATGTTTGGCGTTTCATGTTTCAGGTAACACACACACACACACACACACACACACACACACACACACACACACACACACACACACACACACACACACACACACACACACACACACACACACACACACACACACACACACACACACACACACACACACACACACACACACACACGCACACACACGCACACACACACAACTAGGCTAAGCTTGTAGGGCAGAACTCAATGTACAGAGTACCCTTTTAAAAAATGTGTGTGTGTGTGTGTGGCCAGAGCGTTGGCATGAGGGAGGACGTCTGGGTGAGATTTTAATTAAAGTTTGAGACAAAGAGGTCATAAGCCATACACCCCCTCTTCCACACACACACACACACACACACACACACACACACACACACACACACACACACACACACACACACACACACACACACACACACACACACACACACACACACACACACACACACACACACACACACACACACACACACACACACACACACACACCTTACACTCACACACACAATGAACTGTTTTCTCTCTCCCCCCGCCTCTCTCTCATTCCATCCCCACAGCTTGATGACTTTTCCATGAAAGGCTTTTTCATTAATCCTACCTCAGGGAACCGGTGCTCTCCAAACTCACACACACTCACAAAACACACTCGCATGCACAACACACACACACACACACACACACACACACACACACACACACACACACACACACACACACACACACACACACACACACACACACACACACACACACACACACACACACACACAGACCTCCCTCTACGGGTCACTTTGATGTATCAACGCACTTGCAGACTAAACACAAAATTAGGTTCCAGCTCTTTATGCCCCCTAAAATGCAACATATACAAAGGCACACACACACACACACACACACACACACACACACACACACACACACACACACACACACACACACACACACACACACACACACACACACACACACACACACACACACACACACACACACACACACACACACACACACACACACACACACACACACACACACACACACACACACACACACACACACACACAAGCACACAGGCCATTAATTAGTGTGTGCAAATAAACAGTAGTAAGGGAAAGGGAAGCGGCTGCTGTAAAAACCAACCACAGTCTTTGGTCTCTGTGTGTTTCCTCTCACTGTTATTTGCTTCTGCATTTGTGTGTGTGTGTGTGTGTGTGTGTGTGTGTGTGTGTGTGTGTGTGTGTTTATTTGAGGTGTTTCAACATCTTTTTCAGTGGAAATGTGTTGCTTTGCCTTCAAACTTGAGACTTAAAAATACATTTCCTGCTTTTGTTAAGCACAGTATGTTGCTCTACTGTACATACACTGCAAACTAATATTGTCTGTGTGATGTGAATGCACCCCCACCTCGACAAAAAACACGACACGCACACACTCACACAAACCTGTTCACAACTTCATCCTCCTCGAACATTCCTGCTGTCGGTCTGTCAAGGTGTGTGTGTGTGTGTGTGTGTGTGTGTGTGTGTGTGTGTGTGTGTGTGTATGTGTATGTGTGTGTGAGTGTGTGATATCTGATGTCAGCTGTCACATCCCAGTCGGTCTGGGCCCATAATAAGAGACAATAATAACAACTCATTAAAACTGAGGGCAGGAACTGTGGAGCTCATCGGCTCATCAAATTAACCTTTGAACACTTCGCGCACACACACACACACACACACACACACACACACACACACACACACACACACACACACACACACACACACACACACACACACACACACACACCGGTGTGCGCTCTCACACACTCACTCAAGCTACCTGTTTTTCTCACACAGTTAGTGACTGCACAATCTTTCTCTCTGTCTTTTTGTCTCTCCCCATCTCCCCCCCCTCTCTCAGCCAGTGGGTGTGTCAACAGGGGATTGGTCCTTTCTGCTGGGTAATTGATGAATTATATGCAATATGCAAATGAGGCGCCATTAATCTCCTGACTGACAGCTTCGTTTATGGGGCCTTAATGACGGCTGGATTAGATTCTAATTAAAATCTGCTCAAAGACACCCCACGCTAGGAAGATGCTGCTGCTAGTCTATCTCTCCTGATTTCTTTTTTACTCTTTCCCACCTTTTCTCACTCTCTCGGACTCTCCCTCCATATTCCTCTCACTTTACATGACCTCATCTTCCCCTGCATCTCCCTTCTCCCTTCTTTACTGTTCTGTTTCTTTTCCTCTCTGTCACACCTTCTTCTCGCCCCTCTTTTTTTCCCTCGTTCTGTCACTGTCTTTAAATGTCACACACACACACACACACACACACACACACACACACACACACACACACACACACACACACACACACACACACACACACACACACACACACACACACACACACACACACACACACACACACACACACACACACACACACACACACACACACACACACACACACACACACACACACACATCTCAGACACATGCACAATCGCCCACGGACTCATGTTATCCAATGTCAAGCTGGTATGAGAGGAGATGAGCTGCGCTGGTTGTCATTAAGCCTGATGTGGCCCGTGTCATTTCCCTTGTCAGGACATTCATAGCGTTTAGTCAGAGCCAAAGTGATGTCTGACAGCTTTTCACATACCTCCTCTAGGATTGATTGAGCATACCCGGCTCAATCAAACCATGTGAATCTGTTTGTAGTTGCAACGTTTATCGAGGACATTTGTGACATAGTGGGGGGAAAACGGCCAGATTAAGGAAGAAAGAAGAGAGGGAAGGAGGCGAGCAAACACATTTAATAAGCAAACAAATGAATGAGTAAGCTGAACAGTAATGAGGTGCTTTATTGATGCCATAGGGAAACTCCTTTTTTGCTTGCTCGTATCCACAGGGAGGTCAGATTTGCTGTACAGCAGCCTTCCTGAAACCGGTCAGGTTTCAGTGTTTTTGCTTGTTGACACTTCAGCAGGATCAGAGGTTTACAGACTGAAGGGCAGTTACTCTAACCAGGCCACCCAACTCAGCCTCAGCAGGAAAAACAGACTGACTGAGGGACTATTAAGTATTAAAGTGCTCTAATGACTAATGTTAACTTGTGTTTTCTGCCTGCAGCTCGAGGCCGGGACGACCGCCCAAGAGGCTGCAGTGTGTGACAGAGGGCGGGACGCACCACATGCTGTCCCACAGCGGTCTGATGCATGCTGGGATCATACCTCCTGCAGGTGACCACCCACGCCCCATGTGCACATGTGTACTGTAGAAACAATATCACACAGGCACACAGACATACCAAACTGCTGCTGATAAGAGGAATCATTTATGACACCATATAACTTTGATGTCCACTGTGCATCTTCAAATTATAAGGCAGAAAATGTACACTTCCCTAAAAACATGTGTTTGAAAAATGATTTGATTGTTGTTGGGTTTTTGTTTGTTTGTTGTAAGATGTTTTCATTTTCTATTTGCCTTACTTGATGGACACAAGTATAACCTTTAATTTGACATATTTTAATTGGCCTATAAACAGAGCATTTTAGGAACGTAAAGATTTAATGAAGAAAAAAACGAATTATATATTTATACAATTATTTTATGTGTGGAAATACACATCATTTAATTTAAATTTGATATGTAATAGATATCAAACAACATTTGCTTTTGTGATAAAGAACTTAGTTCATTTGGCATACAAATTGCTGCCCATTCCTCTTAACTAACCTGCCAGTGTATTCTGTATCATCACATATCCATTTAAAGGAGAAAGCCTTTCTGGGTCTCTATATCCCCCTTTTTTGTTTTTAATAAGGCTGATGTTTGCAATTCTTCAAAACTGTACAGAAATCACAGTAGAAATCTTCTTTCGGCTCCATGATCGGCTTTAAACTGTAAATTAGGGACATGTTGTTGCTTCAGTCCTTTAGAGGAGCTGTTGCTAAAGTTCAGATTTAATCTCTTTTCAGCTTTTGGAAAGTGAGAGTTTCTCCATCGGTTTAAAGAAAATAGCATGTTGCTTATGCACTACATTTTTTCCGCAGACTCTCATAATGACACATTTTACCACTCATCAATACAATGAGGAGGCGGGTTCTAGGAGGCGACCTGTGTGTTGATTAATAAAATTAGCATACACACTGCTTACACATGAGAAACAACTCATAACTTGCAAGTTAGCCTTTTTTCATGAATTATAAGTACACAAAGTCCTCTGTTGAGTTGCGTAAGATTCATAATCTTTAGGCCTCTCAAAAAAAAATTTCTTTCAATTTTAAACTTGCTATTAAAATCCCCTGTTTCGTAAAAATGGAATTATAATGTGTTTTCCCAAAAATGTCCTATTCTTATGTAATCCACATTCAAGCAGGTTGATTTTCTCTTCAA
The DNA here is from genome assembly GCF_902827115.2 of Pseudochaenichthys georgianus. NCBI lineage: Eukaryota > Metazoa > Chordata > Actinopteri > Perciformes > Channichthyidae > Pseudochaenichthys > Pseudochaenichthys georgianus. The sequence continues at coordinate 29,537,903 of NC_047517.1, forward strand.
GCATGAAATTAAGTTTTAAGATAATTAAATTATTTTCAAGGGGCAGGTAAAAAGATAAGTTGTTGTTTTGTTATTTGTAAGTTAGCGTCTGTTTTAGATTTGTTAGCAGTCTTAGTCATTCACTTGCTAAAGGCCGTGCTGCTGCTTGTTCTTGTCACAAACAGTTGTGTGTTAGAGTCCTTAGTGTGGTGTGTGTGTGTGTGTGTGTATGTGTGTGTGTGTGTGTGTGTGTGTGTGTGTGTGTGTGTGTGTGTGTGTGTGTGTGTGTGTGTGTGTGTGTGTGTGTGTGTGTGTGTGTGTGTGTGTCCAGCACAGAGAAAGGGAGAAAAGTAATTGTTGGCACCTCGCCGCTCTCAAAGTTGCCCTTGGCTTTGTGCTCTTCACTGCAACCTGATCTTTTCATTCCCCGCCTCAAAAGAAGCCATTTTCTGTTAGCTCCGCTTCCTCTCACTGTTCAAAGGTGCTTGAGTGTGTGTGTATATGTGTGTGTTGTGCCTGCGTGAGTGTTCAAGAGCATCTTTCTCAGTGGGAAAAGAGTCTTTTTCCACCAAAGGAGAGGGCACGGCGGCAATGTCAGCGCTACTGATTAGAGCTGGCCACATGAGAGGGGAGGAAGAGACAGAGAGAGGGAGGACATTTGAGCGTAAAAGGCAGGGAAAATCTTTGATGTGATCCTCCTTAGTCTCTTTTTCTCTCCCTTGTGCACTCACACATACACACACGCAACACGATGGCTTATGTCCCGCTGTGATGCTGACATTTGAAAAGGTAAAGTCAGGAGAGGGAATGGGAGTAGAGCAGAGAAGAGGGCGGGAGAGAGAAGAAGAGAAGATGAGAAGAAAAGGAACAATTTGTTGTGGTTGTCTCCGTCTTGGATGGACAGACTATGCTTATAAAACCATTGTGTAACAAAGAAAAAACTCTCAGCGGATCACTGTGTTGCAAATGTTTGGATGTATCCAAGATCAGGAAATTAGGACTTATGGTTTGTTTGCATATCTTCAGTCGTGTTTGCACAGTTGCGTGGTTTGTCCGAATTTAATAAATCACTGTTTGTCTGCATTAGTGCGAGAGATCTTTCATTTCTACGGCATAAGATAGAGTTTTAAAGGTCAAACTACCTTCTGAGGTTCAAGACACAAATTAAAATGTGGCTGAGCCCTCCTGCCACATTTTGTCACTCTCCATTTCACATTATCCGAAAGTGCACAACCCCTATTAAAATGTATCTTCCATTTTTTTTCCGAATGCTTCTAATTTATACTGATAAAGAAGTACTTTCTGTCTGAGAGGTGGAGCTGCTGCCGCTACTGAGTGTCATCCTGTGTGCTGTGCTGTGGGATGCGATGTCCCTGTGTGGGAGAGATGAATGTCTTGGCTTGTTCCTATCACTGCTGATTCCCTGGCAGACTAAATGGCCAGTGCAGCGGTGCAGTCAGGATGAATGGCTGGCCTCTGTCTTCCCATGACAACCTCCTGCCTACCCACTGCTCTAATCCTCCACCGGGGCCATTGATCTGGCTCTTATTGATTCCTCTTCTTTCTTTCTGTCCTCCTTTTTCTTTTTCTTCCTGTGCTTATATCTGTCTCCCTCTCAGATCTGTCTGCCCTGGCCAAGAAGATCAAACTGGAGGCCTTGGCCAGTTACCACAGCAACCAACAACATGGCGGGCTAAACGGAGAAAACGGTGACCATAGCCACCAACTGGGTGAGGGTCATCACACACACATGTGCTGTCGGCGAAATGTTTAATGACGGTCGTATACCACACAAGTGTTGTCTCTACAAATCTGTGTTGCCAAGTAAATACGACTCGAGCAGCTGTGTTTGTGAGCGGCCGCTGAACCAAGCTGATTAAAACCAGGATGTGACATCACCCCCGCTACCGATACGTTTCCTGTTAGAGACGCCGTATAAAAACAAAAAACAGCAGCAATGAGTCAGTTCTTGGGAGGAAATTAGAAACGGAAATCTGATGGCACCAAACATGGGAGTCTTCACATTACCTTTACCTTAACCCACTGCTTTAAAAACAACTCTAATGTGTTGGGCAATGTCAAACTGGAATAAACTACCACTATATTTAAATGAAATTACTCTCAGGGTCAAAAAACAAACAGTCATTATTAGGGAGTAACCAATTAAGCCTGAATTAAATGACTTATCATTATGGTAATTCATTATTATTTTCAATGGTACACAGTTAGTAGTCACAGATACTTGTATACATCTATTATACTTTTTCTATTATTTGATTTAATCATGTATCATATATATGACTTAAAGGTGGGGTAGGTAAGTTTCAGAAACCGGCTCGAGATCGCTAGAATTTGAAAATACACAACCGGAGAAAATCTGCCACGTCCTTATAGAGCCCCTCCTCCAACACACACGAACGCGCACATGACCAATGAGGGCACGAGATAAGTTTGTGCCCCGATGGAAGGCTGACAGGCAGGTAGGCCGTTGTACTTTTTACAGTATTACGGCTTCTACAGATGACATTTTTTTATGGATTTTTTGTCAAAGCACTTCAGATATTCATTGCTATCGGGATGTTAAGAGCATTCCATGGAATATAACAAAAAGTGTATCTCGAGCCGGTTTCTGAAACTTACCTACCCCACCTTTAAGTGTGAGAGACTTATTCATTTTATTTTATTTGCTTTTATTGATGTTGTGGATTGTCAAGAATTTGATATTTTAATGTCTTTTCTTGACTTTAATGTGGACCTCAGGAAGAATAGATGTTACTGCCAACTACTAATAAGGGATCCTAAATAACGTCAATTAGCTAACGTTATGGTCAGGTAATCCAAGCCATGAAAATATAAAAAGCATGAGGACATCGTTTTTGATAATCAACAGTTTTATCGTTTTTCCATATATTTTCCAGACTATGATAAATGCCTGCAAAGGTGAACTTGTGCGATTCTGAAAAACACAGTTGGTCATCCCTAAAATGTTGCCGGAAAATCATTAGTATATATTAATCATCACATCGTGAGAAGGTAAACCCAAACCTCTGTTACTCATGCTCAACCTGGTATTAGTCTTTCATATTAAGTATCATTAGATCAGGATTTACTGGAAGAGCAGTCTTTATTTTAAGTAGTGTTCTTATCCCTTCTGCTTCTTGTGCAGGTATAATAATTAGTCATACAATATTAGAAACAGGTCCCTTTACTGCACCGATCCCTGGCTTTGCAGTAAATGAGAGCAGCCGGGTAAAGTGGAGCAGCACCGGGATGATAGAGAGATGAATAAGATGAGAGGCTGAAGCCAAATCAATAGTCTTCTCTCTAATTCACTATCCTGAATGCAAAACGACAAATGCTGAACAATCGATAGCGTTACGGACACACGCATGCACACGCCGGCACGCAGACACACACACAGGACGCAACGCCCCCACTGTTATCGACAGGTTAAAGCGACATCAGTGTGTTTAGACAGATGACAGGGCTTATGGAGGTCTGTGTGGAATACGCTATCAACCTGGCAACGCATATACACACACACACACACACACACACACACACACACACACACACACACACACACACACACACACACACACACACACACACACACACACACACACACACACACACACACACACACACACACACACACACACACACACACACACACACACACACACTTAAGATGAGGTTGCAAGGCTTAAGGACAGAAATGGAAAGGAAGAAAGTGTCCTTGTGTTTTTTCAGAAATGACAAGGAGACAAAAGTAACATCACTGTATGTTTAAGCCTGGTTGTGTGTGTGTGTGTGTGTGTGTGTGTGTGTGTGTGTGTGTGTGTGTGTGTGTGTGTGTGTGTGTGTGCGCGCGTGCGTGCGTGTGTGTGTGTGTGCGTGTGTGTGTGTGTGTGTGTGTGTGTGTTTGTAGTCAATCTTTTACTTTACCCATGTCAGTAAACACTCCAAGTCTTAAGCATTGTTTACCATTGTATACGCTCAGTTACGATTTCCAGCATCTGCGCGCATTTAGGTGGCATGGTTACCACCAGCTATTATAAACCTGTAAAGCCTAATCACTGTTAATGATAGAGTCAAGTGGAAACACACACACACACACATGCAAACACACAGGGCAGGCATACATACACACACACACAAGAACGATGTGTTTTTTCCATACCGCCACCCACAGCCTTATGGGAAGGATAGGCCCCTACCAGAGCTTTAACCACTACAAAGGCAATCTCAGATTACACACACGCACACACTCACAAATGCTGAGTGTGACACCTTATGGGCTGGGGAAGAGCGGGGAGCAACCATTTCTGCATTTAACAAGATCTTCTGGGAAATGTACACTGTTTGTTTACAGTAATGGTTTGTTTGGATAAACATAAGAGAGGCACTTTGACTTTTGATGTTTTTTAATGAAACATAAGAGAGAGTGATGGGAGGGCAGAGAAAGTGAAGAGAGGGGGGAGGGGGGGGGCGAGTTAAGAAAGAGAGTGAAAATGAAATTATAGAGAAGGTGGGTTTTATGGGGAAGGGTGCGGGGGGGACAAAAGTGGAGCGCTGGTTTCTAACCAAGGCTTAATATTTGGAGCTGGCTGCTGGTTGATTGTCGGAGCATCTGGTTATTTAGCTCCATTCAGACAGATCTTTTGTTTGGATTGGTTTCTGCTCTGGGCAAGTGAGAGACTAATCTGCCAAATGCACAAAGCACTGCACATATGTCCAGCGAGCCCGACTCATAAAGTCAACGCCTCACTCTTTATTTCTCAGTTTGCCTTTTCTTTTTTCTTTCTCCTTCTCGTATTCCCCCTCTTTCTTCCCTTTCCCTCCATTATTTGTTCCATTTCATCTCCCCTCATTGGATAGCCTGTTTTTGTTTCCATGCACTCGTTCTATTATTTGTGACAATTGTGCGGAATAGAGTCCAAGTTTTTTTTCCTTTGTGTTTATAATTACCCAGCGTGCATTGCTGGCCAAGCACCAGGACTGCCATCAGCTTCTTTTGTTCCACTTCCTCCCTGTGTTTCTTTTGTTTTTGTTTTTCCTTTTATTAAATGATAAATATTTATGTCATTTTCTCCCCCACAAACCGGATTGTTTGTTTCATGAATAGAGGGACTGCAACAACCCACTAGGGTGCTGTTGAGAGGAAGGGATTTTCTTTAAAGATAGTGGATGCTTGTCGTAAAGAGAGGAGCGCGAACAACAGATTGGCCAAGATAATAAGAGTTTGGTTTGAACCGCTGAAAATGTGTTGGATTACGGTCAAGAGCACTGGGGCATTGAAAGCAGCTAAGCATTGTTAGCCAGTTTTTCATCATTCCAGAGAGGCTGTGTTTGTGTTTCTGCAGGTGACATTTAAAGCATCACAAAAACACATTCAGGCCATCACTGTTTTAACATCTTTCTCTTGTAATGAGCAAGACGAGACGGTGTCCTCTTCCCCCTCCTCCTGTTTCCTCCTGCTTTTATCTTTTTCCACACCCCACTTCTCTAACCCCCGACACGCACACATATTTTCGAGTTGTGGTTTAGAAGCAGAGCAGTCATCCAGGTAATATTGACATCACAGAAGAATGACATTGGTGTCTAGTTTCAATCCTGTCATTTGAGAAGCCGGGGGCTTTCAGTTCAGTACACAGCACAGGACTGAGCAGAGCCTTTAAGTAGTGCTGGGTAAATACAACTGAAGCAAAAATGAAAGAAGATTAAGGCCTGACCTGTTTCATGTTGGCTGCATGTATAGTGCAACGTTATCGTCTTAAAACAGAGCTGCTTGTCTGATCTTCAATGACAGGAGGTCTCAAGCTTTTGTAACAGGAGGCCAGTCCCAAATGAAGTACATAACACGACTAAATAAAAAAAGGAGAAATTATGAACTGGGCTCTTAATGTATACAATTGCACTAAATGAAATGAATCTAAATCAACTGTTGTCGTAAAAGAATTGTTATTGATCATTTGTTGTCACCATATCCGAGTGAACGTCAACATGTTTGTTTCTACATCATGTTATGAGCGGCCTTGTGATATTGAAACGTAACTTGTCATATCATTTATGCATTTTAACTTGATGTTTTTTATTTGAATGGTTTAGCAATTTTAGATATAAAAAAAACGAATTGCTAACTAAAAGTTTAGTTCAGTACAACGGCAGCCAACTAGATGAGGCCCACCATGCAGACCACTGGTTGAGAGTAGCTGTTACATGCAGCAACAGCTAATGAATGTACTCTGCCTTTATAAATACTACTCTTTTTTAATTGTATTTGTATTCCTCCTCACCAGTTCTGGATCAGCTGCCCTTCATGATGATGTCACATCCTCTGATACCTGCCAGCCTGGCGCCCGCCTCCGTTTCCATGGCGATGGGCCAGATGAACCGACTGAGCACGCTGGCCAGCATGGCCAACATGGCGCAGCTCCACGCCAAGCTCCCCCCCCGGGGGCCCACCTCCGTCATTAAGGTGAGGCCCAAGAGTCCTAATGGATCAGATCACGTGACCTCAGAGTTTTAGAAGTTTTTAAGTATGGGATGCTCATTTAAAAAAAAAAAAAAGACAGTACTAAATTAAAAATAATTTGCTTTTCACATCCAGAGACATGGACTGTATCCCTCTAATTCAATCTCTTATGATCATTTACATCCAGAATTTTGTTTCTATTTGTCTTCTATTTTGGCTAAAAAAACTGATATTTTCTTCTGGTGGTCATCCAAGATCTGGATCACTACCAGAATGATATATCAGTTGTGTTTTGGCTTAAGGCCCGTCCAATATCTTTTTATGCATATTTGAGATATCCTGCATAAAGACAGAAACTCCGACCTTCCTAAGTTTCAGTGGTTTCTCTCTTAAGACTAATTAAAGAGCAGATCTGGAAGGATTATGATTTGACACAAATTCTATTGCACCAGGTCCAGTTGCAGGAAGTACCGCCTCCGGTCGTAATTTTAACGATGTCGACCATTGTTTTTCATACTCTGGGCTGGGTCCCGGTGTTAGTGTACCAGGCTTCTTGAAATCAGCGCCAAATGATCTGTACCTGATTTTGTTTTCACTATAAGCGATTTTTGAATAAGTAGCCTCAACTAAAATTGAATGTACTTTGTTTTAATGTAATTTTAATGAAATTAAAATAAAATGATGTTGATAATTGATGTTTTAACTATAAAGACTAAATGAATAAAATAAATACAATAAAAGTATACACAGAGACAGAAAGTAGATACAGATGCACAATCCCTATAAAGTATTTACTGATAATTACTAAAAGGTATATCTTTTTTTAAATACATATACATAGTGCATTTCATTTTCCTCTTGCAATACATTTAGAATATCCAACACAGGATTCAGTTTCTTATTTAGGCAAAATAGTCAGCATCTAAGGGCAATAAAGGCAATACAACGTTTTGTAAGAAAGAAACGCCCCTCAAGTAAAGTGTGATTAATGTTTTGTGGTTTTGTTATTTTAATTTTTTGCACTTTGTTATCAGCCATTATCTTCATTTGATTTTGTCACTTTAATCGTATTTTGTTTTTGTTTTGTAGGAGCGAGTGTGTGACAGCCCCTCCCCTTCTCTATCATTGGAGGAAGCTCAGATGTCATCTAATCACAGCAACAGCGTGTCAAGTTCACCGTCCCACACAGAACACACTGCAGAAAGCACACGTACGTACCTACCTGTGTGAAAGTGAAAAACATGAACGATGCTGTAGCTAGAACAAAACCTGTGAGGAATTTGTGAGTTATGATCTTTTTGACATTTTGGTTTCAGACCCACATGACCCAAGTCACAATGTGCACGGGGCCCGAGAGACAGATGGGACCTCAGTGGAGTACGGCAAGGAGAACAAGAGGGGCCACACTGACAGAAGTAAGATACACTGTTAGCAGATAAGATAAGATTGACCTTATTGTCCCCGAGGGGAACATTAGCTTGGGCCATAGTGTGGCACAGAGCTGTAAACAACTTCAAACAATACATATCCAAACACACAGTTAGGTGTTAATTCTAGGATTTGGTTAAAAAATATTGCACTTGTCTAGTCAGATAACAGAAATAAGTACAAAGGCATTCTAAAATTGTTTGTATAGCCTGGGTCAGTTTTTGACCTGGTTAAAAAGAACTCTTCTCTTTAATTTAAAGTGCACCTGTCATGCTATTTTCAGGCAATAGCATAGGTCTCAGATATATAAAAATATATAAAAAACATGTCTATAAAGTGTTTTGCTCAATATACCAAACAGATCACCCATTCTAGCCATGCCTTATATCCCTCTATTTCACTTCCTGTTTCAAAAGTGCTGATTTTGGGTATAAAGCTTTAAAAAATAAAAGAATTGATAAGAAATAAAAAAGGAGGGGGCTGAGCTCATGCCGGACCCGGCAGCTACTGTCTAAACTAAATACTGCCGTGATGAAAAGCCATATCATGGATTATCAAGGATTATTTCTGAAACATTATGGAGCTCAAAGGCTTTCTCTCTTGCCGGTTATACCACAAGGTGAGTTCCATTTTATTTCCTGCTTCTTCACACACATGCTCTGTGCAGTACAGGTTAGCTCTGAGTGTTAGCGATGCTAATGTAAACACCGACCATATTACGTCCAAAACAGTCGGGCATTGTTTCTGATAGCAACGTTTCTGATAGGGCCGTGGGTCCACATTTCCGATATTACGTCATATCGGACGCAAATCTGGATCAGCTCCATTGTAGCCCCATTTTTAGAGATTTGGGTACGGAGGGAAAGAGAGAGGGTTTTATTTTCTGATGCTGCGTGAGTTCCCTGACATACCGGGGACACATATTTATGTATAAAAGACATCAAAGAGTGCATTTTACATGATAGGTCCCCTTTAAATTTAATTTTAATTTGTATTAAGGTGTCTTGAGTCATATTTTAAAGTAATTAAAACTCTCCGACTTCACACACATTTGCTGAATGACAATGTCAGGTTCACTTCAAAGGTCAAGTTTTGGCTGTTTTCTGAGAATTTCTTGTCACATTTAATGATTTAATGATTACTTCTCAGACAAATCGATTCCCTTAAAACAAAGTCTGTCAATACGGCACAAAAACAAGCACTCAGTTTTCCTCCAACCCATCCATCTCTGTCATCATTCACACTGTGGATTTAAACTCTAGTATCTGTACTTTATTCAACCCTATTTTTTTTTAAAGAAAAAGGGATTTCCTACTCTTTTAGAAGAAAGAAATACCTCAGTAACAGGTCGATAAGGACTCACTGTCTCCCCCCATCTTCCTCCTCTCCTCTTTGCTGTCGGCACACTCCTGGCTTCCCGCTGAGAGCCAAGACAAATAATTCTGCAAAACAGAGCTCCATTAGACCAGGAAGCAGTGTTACATTAGTGAGCCATTTGCCGGGCCGCGGCCTAACGAGCCAGGCGGCCTCCCGCGCTCCCAGCTGGACCTCATCTGCATAACGACCGCCTCCCTGTCGTTAGGGCCCGCGTTGCCACGGCGCTGCAACGTCAGTTGTTTGGTTCTCTCTGTCAGGGAGGTTTGCATTAGCTTAATGAGGACTGCTCAAGGACAAACAGTCAGCAGAAATCTACAGCGAGCAGGAGAGGGAGAGCGAGAGAAACTGAGAGTTTGTATGTGTGTGCACGCGCCGGTGTAAATGTATTCTAATACTGAATCACATTATTCAGTAATCGAATCCAAAAATCACAAAGGGCCTCCCAGGTAAGGTTTCATAAGCTGTCAGGTATCTGTGAACATATTGACAAAGCAGTGCTGGCACCGACAACGTGAATGCCATGCATCACACATCTCATTTATGCAATTGATTTTCAATTGATTGTGCTGCATGCAAATGAAACGCATGTACATTTGCTGGATTGCAGGCTTTTGTATTCGACCTGCAACATCACAAGATTTGAACAGAGTTTCAAAGAGCACTTCAGCGCTGTCATTCTGTCAATCCATTGTATGATCATCTCTGAGTGTGTGTGTGTGTGTGTGTGTGTGTGTGTGTGTGTGTGTGTGTGTGTGTGTGTGTGTGTGTGTGTGTGTGTGTGTGTGTGTGTGTGTGTGTGTGTGTGTGTGTGTGTGTGTGTGTGTGTGTGTGTGTGTGTGTGTGAGAGTTTTGGCTGTGTGGGCTGTTTCAGTGGTCTTTGAACAACGTATCCATGCAGCAAAGATCAGAGGCCATCCCTGACACCTCACTCCCATTAACCAAACATCAGCAGAATTGTATTCTCTGTCTGTCTCTCTCCTTCTCTTCCTCCCTCCCTCCCTCCTCTTCTCCTCTCTTCCGCTGACTGGCAGTCTTCACGTGGTGAAGTTCATTAGCCCTGGGGAGGGGTGGGAGAGGAATAAGAGAGGAAAAAGAGAGATGAAGTTGAGAGGAAAGAGAAAAACAGACAGTGACCTTGGTTAGGGAGATGGGTAAATGATCAAACGAGTTGGCAGTTGTGTGCGTGTGTATTTATGCCAAACCTGTGTGTGTGAGTGTGAGGTAAAGTAGGCGTAAAACAGTAACTCAATAAAGGATCAGTCACATCCAAGGAGCCTGGGGAGCCCACGCTGCTGACTGCGCACTTCACCGGCTACGAATGTGTGTGTGTCTGTATGTGAGCCACGGGAGTGTAGTTGGATGCCCTCCGCTGAGCTCGCCAGCACCTGCTAATTACCTTTCTCTACAGAGCAATGCTTTTAGCAAGAAAGAGGGAGAATATGGAGGAGGAGGGGGGGTTGCTTCTCATCTGTGAAACACCTTGAATGTGACAGTTGCCAAGACGTGCGGCCGAGGCGGAGTAGGGGAGGTGGGTGGATTTGGAGCAGAAGATGCTGTGGTCAGCTAAGTGGAGAAAACACTGTCATTTGTCACAGACTGAGAAAAGTGCCAGATTTCACATCGCACGTTCACACTCGTCTCTGCTCCAGTAAGCGCCGGACTCCCAGGACGTCTCCGTCCTCAGTGGCTCGGATGACAGTAAACGCAGAAAGTGAGCAACTGCCTGATGTTGGGGGGGATGAAAATGCAGAAAATGGCTAATCTTCATCTCCCCTACTGTCACGAATCGGGAACACGCAGTTCTCAGGTTTACAAACAGATGGTCATCCATAATGCAGCTTCTTAGCTGTTTTTATGGGAGAAGTCAAGCTGTGATGCATTATCAATAGGCAGAGTGCCATCTAATAAAGGGTAACCACATTTTCAAAAAATAGGACTTCTGTGTAGACAGTAATTAGTGTAGACACCTATTTGCTGTTGGGCCTAATATCTTTACAAGGAGACATTAATTAAATGTATTAGTAAGCTATAAATTATAGACATTTCCATTCAGCCTTGATCACATATGCTCGCTAGAATCATCTTCCCTTTGCTCGTTTGAAACAATCATGATCAAATCATGTGTATGTTGGTGGTGATGGTGTAAACTGCATTAATGAGTGGCACATAAATAGACAGTACATCAACTTAATTTACATTTTAAAACAATACTCTCAATTGCCTTCACAGGAGAGAGAAAATATCTTATTCAAGTTATGCATTATACTCTGTGTATGACGTTTGCACAACGTATGGCTTTGCTTTATTGGCCAGATCACCATTGTAAAAGAGATGTTATCTAAATTGGTGTATCCGGTGAATACAAATTAAAATGAAAGTTGAATGCACGGATTGGAAGTTGCTTTGCATAACAAAAACATGTAAGGTGTCATTTAAGGTATAGAAAATATATAATAAGAAGGGTGTAAAAAAAACCTCAAAATATTAAATTATGAGAAAAAGACAAAAAAATCAAGTATGAGACTTTCGTTTCTGGGACCTACATCTTTAGAAACAGGTCATGAATATACGTATAAAGTACTGTTTTGTTTTTACAGCTAGGTGTCCTAATCTTTTAGGTATTATAAGACGTAACTCAAACAGTTACACATTTCTTGGAGTCTGTTTTTAGTTGCAGATGTAATGCTATTCTGAATCTTTTAAACATTAAAATGGCGTATGTGGGATTGATTTACAAATATACGTCAGTGCCCATGTTTTCGGGATAATTAAGGAATAAGCTACCCAGTGCAGGAATGTGAATCATTGACTTGTATTTAATAGCTTTTTGGAAGTCTATGGCACAAAGGAGCCTGCTATACTCGGCCACACAACAACATCTTATTAGTGGGATCAAATCATCTTTGATGGAAAGAGAAATATAGAATATGTCTGCAAAAGTGAAGAAGAATAAACAGTGTTTGTGTTAAACTGATTAACTGACTAGATATTCAAATGTCTCTCTGCCCTCCAGATAGCAGCTCCTTGGCCTCTCAGACGTCCAGGGAGAGCTGTGATAGACAAGTGTTCCAGAAACCCCCGTCAGGCTGCGAGAGGGTAACGTACCCCGCAGGACAGAAGCTCTCAGCAGGTCTCCACCACACTCCCTTCATCTTCCCAGAAGGCTTGTCCTCCATAGAGACCCTGCTCACGAACATCCAGGTGAGGCTCTGCCGGGGCTTTATTGTTATTATACCCTGAGATTAATAGGAAGGGAGGTGAGCCACTCTTTGGGATTTCCTGAAATGGTAAATATCAGAGGAGGCAGACATTTAGGATGTGCAGTAATTGGCATGGGCGTGTGCTGACCTGCTTCTCAGATTGCACATGTCTTTGTTATCGCAGAGTCACAATGAAAGCTGGCTGGGTTTTCGCAGGAAGAAAGAAACATGTTTTCAACCTCATCTGACCCTGATCGCATATAGTTAAAAGATCAGTGTTGACTTTCATGAGGCTGGAATTCTTAATTTTGTTCTGCTCCTGCTTGAGTAAATCCAGGGATTACACACCTGAGTAAAACATTAAAGTGAAACATTTCCCAAGGACAGAACATCTTTGTGATCTCTTTATTCTTACAGTGAGACTATTTAAATGCTTATTTATCTTATAAAAAGCACTCTGCCTTTGTTTAAGTTATATAAATACAGAAATATTTGCTTAGGATTAAAAGGTTTCTCTGTGAAGTGTTTGAAGCCTCTACTGGCTTCTGTTCAGTGTATAACCTGTTGATGTGTGGCTGTGTGTCTCCAAGCAGGGTCTGCTGAGGGTTGCCATAGAGAACGCCCGGGCGCAGGAGAAACAGGACCAGATGGAGCGGACGGAGCTGAAGATGGAGCTCATCAGAGAGAGGGAGCTCAGAGAGACCTTGGAGAGACAGCTCAGCATGGAGCAGAAAAACAGAGGTAGGCTGCTCCACACCCAGCACATACTATAGAGGGGGAAATGCTAAGGCAGACCCTGAAGACACAGCAGAGAAAACCCCTCAACTGTCAGGGCTTAATTCAGATTTTCAACTGGAAACGATTTGAGTTCAAGCTCCTTTATAGAGCTACATCAAAACATTGTTAAATTACCTTCATGTTTTTTTTTTTTTTAACACTAGCAAAGTGGACATTTTTATATCTAAACAGACAACTCTGCAGTCACACCTGTCAGACATCCTCTGTGAAAACACCTCATTTGATTTGAGTAAACTGTCATTTCAGAATAAGTAATCCGAGCCAGGAACGTATTGGCCTTACAGAATATTACTTTAATATGAAAATCAACCAAACAATACCTTTAAAGAGTCAGGAAGCAGACATATAATAAACACAGTATCTGACATATTTACTTGACATCCTTTGTCACCTGTCCTTCTTTAATATCTTCTTCTTTTTCTCTTATTTTCAGTTCTGATCCAGAAGCGCCTGAAGAAGGAGAAGAGGAGTAAGAGGAGGCTACAGGAGGCGCTGGAGGAGGAGGTCAAGCTGCGGGATCAGGCAGAGCACACCCTGCTGCACACCGCCACCACACACACAGGTACAAACTGTTTTTGGAAAATATCAAGACTTTCTCTTCGTTAGCTTTAAATGATCAAATCCCCTGAATGCTCGTTTTCATATTAAATGTCTCCATGCCTTCAGTGCAACATAGACTGTTCATTTGCCTCTAATTAAGTGTCTTTATTAATTAATGACCAAACAACAGGCCATCAATCATCAGCAGCCCCTCCCCACACAGAATCTGTGACCCAGGACGTGGATGGGAGCAATCACGATGACAGCAGGCTGGACACCAAGCCCACAGTACAAGGTACGGATTCACAAAACGAAAACGGCTTCGTCTGTGTGTGAAGCGACTGTATTCTGATCAGTAAAAAGGTTGGAGTTGTGCAATTATTAAGCAGAAATACTGCTGTCACGGCTGAAATCAGAATACCTTTATTCGTCCCACAGAGGGGACATTTACATTTGTTACAGCAGAAAAAAGCCAAAGACAGCTTAATGTTAACTAAGAAGCATACATACAAAAAATATTAAATTAAAAAGTCACCTATTGACAACATAAAGGAATAAAAATTTGAGATTTCTTAATCTATCATTCTGAAATTGGCTGTGTGATCTTTTAAGTGTGTCGTTTTTAAAACCAAAGATGTTTTAGTGCAAGAATTGTAAGATAATTGCCATATACCTGCTGCTGGGGATTTATTTATCAACACATTTCATTATTACTCACAGCACTTATTGCTTAACTGACCAGTCAACCGGGAGGGTTTTTAGAAAGGTTTCACAGGGAGTCCGCTCCTGAGAAGTTGAACCAAATTAAATGAAGCATGAGGCAGTTCACTGGGGCTACCATTTTGATGAAGATGGGCGTTTAATATATTTATTTAACGGACATTATTGTCTTCACAGGGATAGATTAATGAGAAATCCCACATGTAACGTCTTAAATGAACAGAAAAAGAAATGGCCGTGATCTCTCGCCCGGCCTCATCAGAGGAGAGCAGCCCACCTCTGCTCTGCGCCCTGCCAGGACCCCCGCACCAGACAGCGTGCTTGTTCAAAGCCAATTTTTAATTGAATGTCAGTGAAGCAAGAAGAGAACTGGCCACTAATTAACGCCTGTCTTAATTGTCCTCGTGACGAGTTTGTTTGGACATCATTTGCATAATTAACACCCAGTAATAAATCATTTAAAGGGGAATTGTCTGTCAGACAGCAGGGCAGGATGTGCTTCCTTTGTGCCAGGAAGTTTTATCGCCAAAAACAGGGATCAGGGGCCGAAAAACTGAGCCTTTCTTAATAACAATCTTTTATTAATGATCCTCGGTCAAGGTTGCAGCAGACCTGTTTTAATATTTATATGAATGAATTAGTAACGTACAGCATATGTCCTCCTACTGTTTCAGTCACTGTGGTCTGTCCTGAGGAATCCGTCTTATTTCATAATAACATAGAATTGTGATTTTGTTTTTATTAGACTGGATTTCTTTCTGGATTTCAGAGGGCAGAGGTTTCCTGCAGACCAGCGGGATGTACTGACGATGAGGACGGACGGATGAATGGACCGATGAATGGAAGAATAGAGCGATGAAGATTCCTCATTTAAGAGAAATACAAAGGACAGGCATGCTCAGTCGCGTATCGTCGTGGCATCTGAGAGACACATCTGGCCTCCTCACGGGGACTCCCCTACATTTCAAAGGGTGACATTTGAACTTTTCTATTGTTCACTTGTTTAATTTATTGCACTTATCTGCAAATCTACGCCGTAGTGGGAACAGTACTTTATTCTGATGATGTGTTTGACTGTGTTTCTTTCAATCAAGGTTTTTAGATCCTAGATGAAAATGACCATTGTTGTTTTTTTTGTCAGTGCTGTTTATCTGGACACAAGTGATGAATATAACTTGCAACAGAGTTGTGTACATACAGTATATATAGTCATCCTTTTTGTTATTATTATTATTACCACAAAAACATAAAGGCATGTTGTACAGTCAGTAAATGACTTGTGTATGTTATGCAGTAGTGCAGTTTGACAATACAAACAATACAAATCCTTTTTATTAAAATGGTGTCAGTGCTTCTTTCTTCAATTACATTTGTATTCTCTTTAATGGTTGCTTATTTATATTTTTATAAGGGACTTTTAGTTGCTTTTCCTCTGAAATAGGTGGCACCTGTCTTAAATGTGGATTTATAATGTCGTTGTTTTGTTGTTGTGACAGACACTTCTGCATTCTGTGTCACAGCAACCCCTTGAGATTTGATTTGCATGTGTGGAGGAGGGGCAGGTCTATGTGAATGCATACATATGTGAGGGTTTAGAGAGTGATGTGACATTGATTCTTGCACCATCTCCAAAAACATACACGTAAGTATCGACAGACAGACAGGAAGGTGGTGAGCAGGGTCACATGTGAGCTGTCCTTTAGTGAAACATGATGACCATGCACTCCCTCTGTGGCTGCACTCATTTTAAATCTTGTTTCTTTCTCAGGAGAGAAACAGGCTTAGGGACTTCTCAAGCTAAACTTTGATCAGTTAAAATGTAAGAAATAGTTTGGTACATTTATAGAGAGATAACACAAGAAATAAATCAAGAATTGTGCAAGAAAGAACAGACAGTGGTGGCTATTTTATAATCTTTGCTGGCTACATTTCATAATTGTATTAGATGGAACTGTACCTAATTGCAAACTATTGATTTTCTTTTCGTACTTGTTTTGAAATACAGCCCTGAAAATGTCTGGTGATATAAATCAATTATATTCAAACTTGTCATTTAGAATTGGTAAAAAAGTATTTCTGCATACACATTAGAGAGATATTTGACAAAGTAAATCTGAGCTGTTTCATGTCAATAAAAGCAAAGAGGCTGAAGAGGTAAAAAAAACGACACCAAGAGTTCCTCGACCGACGGGCTAATGAATGAACATTTAATAAAATATATGAAGGGTCAACGATCACAAACGCTGTTGATTGTTTTAAGACATTTGTAGCACTTAATTCACTTTAAGACACACAGTAGATGCTAAGAATTTGCAGGTTTCTGAGTCACAAGTAATACATCTCACATTGTTCTGAAGTCCTTTGTTGTGCCCTAAGAATCCTTGAAGAACACCACATTTTGCTCATTTGCAACCTTGTATAAATGTTCAGTGCCATTTCCTGGACACAGGCAGATAAGCTATCAGAGCAGGGCTAAAACAATACCTCGGTTACAAGCTATTCTTCCTGAATACAGAGTGGCTGACAAGTGAAAAGCAATAATTCACATACATGAATGTGTGAATGAGTCATCAGCTTTTTAGATGACCACCTCAGAGGCTGTCTTAAAAAGGTTTGCGACTTCATTCAACACCGCACTACTCTTCCACACTCTCACACACACAAACAAACAATCACAAACACACACACACACACACACACACACACACACACACACACCCTTCACATCTCACAGAGTAGCATTGTCCTGCCGAGAGATGTGTAATGGAAAAGATAAATGGAGGATAAAGCTAAGGTGACAGGACGGAGCATGCATGTGTGTTTGTGCATTTGCATCGTGTGTGTGTGTGTGTGTGTGTGTGTGTGTGTGTGTGTGTGTGTGTGTGTGTGTGTGTGTGTGTGTGTGTGTGTGTGTGTGTGTGTGTGTGTGTGTGTGTGTGTGTGTGCCCGCTTGTGTGTAGTGCACAACAGACCAGCAAACCATCTGCTCATCTCCTCTTAATGAACAAAGCAAACAGCAGGAGTCAAGGCTGTCTCCAAATCTGGAGTCTCTTTATTGGTAAGCACACACAAGCACACACACACACACACATACACACATGCACATCTCGGCACTGTTAAATCTGATTATCTTTGATTGAGAACAGGGGCAAAGCAACCTTTTTAGACCTCTCTCCTACATCAGTGACAGAGAAGGTCTGAAACACAATTAGCAATCTGTTCCTGAGCTCTGCTCTGCAGTCACATCTGACCACAAGCAGCCAAATAGACCTAATGGGTGGGAACTAACCAATGGGAACTAACACGCACAATGCATCTGTGGATGATGGGGAAAGCAACACTATTAGACAGCTGTTCGCCATATCTTTTCAAATGTACTTGGACGAAAAATAAGCATGGGATCAATTGGCTCATGAGCAATCACAGCCAGGCATGAAGGTACACACAGGGTTGGATGTGAAGAAATCTGGCAGCCTGAAGTGTAAGACAAAGCCGGACCGCTGCAAAGGAAGTCTGGACCTTGACAAGATATGACACTGTGTGTATAAGGCCAAGAGGACCATAAGAAAAAGACATTAATCTGGACTCTATGTGACCACATCCTGCTCAGGGCCCCGGGATAATTAACAGTTACCTCTCAGTCAGCAGGCTCACCACATGGCTTCAAGACATGAAACACTCCCTGTCTGCTACTTCTCTGCATATACAACCCATAAACATACTGAGCAAATGGATCATAAATGACAAACATTATTAAACCAGCGTCAGAGCCTGGGGAACCCTGTCTGAGGGGCATCAGATAACAGCAGGGGGCATCTTGGGTAGGAAAATGCCCTTTATAAGAAGGATCATATCGACAGCATCCCGTTGGCGTGAGCAGGTTCCAGCTGCACGAGGGCCACAGTTAGATCTGGTTGTTAACCTGGGGGTCACAAAGTTGCACATGGAGAGGACACTGGTGTCACTGCCGTGTCTGTGTGGATGCACATGATCATTCATAAAATATATTTACAGGTTAGCTTAAAATAATTTGCTCTCATCAGCAAAACAAGTTTTATTTTCTTGAAAGCCTTTTATTTTCAAAAGTTGTTCAAATCTATTTCTCGTACGTTCTTTTATATTGTTTTATGTTGACTTTACTTTCTCCTGAAGATTTTTGGCCTGCTTGTTTTGAATGTGGATTTCCTTTTAAAACACATGAGACACATTGTATTATAATAATTAAAATTAATATTACTATAAGTATTTGTTGTATGCACTGTAAAGACTGGATGTTATTACTTTTATGAAACTGTATAAATATTATTATTTGTATAATCATTAGATAAATTAAATGGAAATGCTTATATATTTTAGCAATTGAGCACTGGACCACATACATAACTTATTGATTTCCTTAATGCTCTATTCTTCCCTCAGCAATAAAGACCTGACTGTAAAATAGTCGTTTGGAAATGATCTTATCAAAATATTTGGTGATCCTCATCTCTTCCTCACTGCAGAGCGACACTGCCCTCTGCTGGCCAGTATTACATAACGTCAGTGGACCGCAAACTCACCTTTTTTGGGCCTCTCGGGCTCCTGTAGCAGATCCCCTTTACCGCTGTCTCTTTTTCCTCACACAGCATGGATCCTTTTTACAACTTTATTTCGGTGTTTTAGAGTTGGTTTGTGTTTGGCTTTGGGAATAAGGGACTTCGTGACCTCTTCTGGACACCATGTTTACCACCACCGGCTCTCGGGGGCTGTGTAAGTATCCCGGATCCCCGGTAAACGACAGCCGTGATGTGGCTACCCTCTCACCGCTCCTCCTGTCAGTCACAACAGCTAGCTTAGCTAACCCACGTTAGCATTGTTCTGTCATTCATTTTCTTTTGGTATTATGTACACGTTAAACCTGCGTGTGGTTAATAAACTACATATGTATTTAGTCAGTGTGTTCAGCAAAGGTTTCGTCGTTTAAAATAATAGAAATATGTGGAAAGGGGAGTCCACTGATAAGCTAAATAACCAGCTACTGTCTGCCCTGCCCCCATACAGAAATCAGCCACTTCTCTCTCTTCACAGCTGTGGTCTAATTTACTGTAACATAGTGTGTGTGTGTGTGTGTGTGTGTGTGTGTGTGTGTGTGTGTGTGTGTGTGTGTGTGTGTGTGTGTGTGTGTGTGTGTGTGTGTGTGTGTGTGTGTGTGTGTGTGTGTGTGTGTGTGTGTGTGTGTGTGTGTGTGTGTGTGTGTGTGTGTGTGTGGTTTACACTTTACAGACAAGGCTCCTCTGTCTAAAGGCCTCCTGCTGGTTCTCAATTGTCTGACTGTGATGCTCACCCTGCTGCCTCAGTACCAGGAGCTGTTCGTATACACTCTGCAGGTCACACAGCACCAGGTATGTCTCCTGTCTGTCTGAGAGAAACACACACTGTTGAGGGGGCGGGCTAACAACCATACCCAGTATCTCCAGATATAAAACTAAAGATATTTTAAAGCAGAACTCGTATATACTGCCACTCTCATAGTTCTATACATTACCTACTATGTGGAGGTGTGGGGAAACTCATGCAAAACCAAGCTTAAATAATGTATTACTGTATTCAGAAGTTGTTGAAAGGAAAGGGCTAGTATGAATTTTGGACAGTTGGTATGTTTATACATCTATGCACATCCGTCAGGTTAACCTGTGTACTGGATGTGACAATAAATCTTAAATGTGTAGTGCAAGCATTTAAATATAATAATAAGGCTATAAATAAACATATGTAAGGTATGATTATTTACAATGTTTGGAACTTTGATTGGGTTTCTGTCTCTGTGTGCTTTTGTTTTTATATACCTTTAACCTAAGAGTGAAAGGGTTGCCTATTTGAGTATGTAATTTCTCTAATGTAAAAATAGTATGTTTGTATCTATACATTGGCGGAGATACAAAGAGATAAAATAAACAGGTTTTGGAGACAAAGGGTTTTAAACACTAGAATCCCTAAACACATTAATCATTATCATGACAAAAGTTTGATAATAATTGGAAATGTAGTGCTACTTGGGGGCTCTGCTATGTGAGATATAAACCCTCTGTTTTTCAGAAAGGCATCATTTCACAAAGTATCAATTTGTCCATCTTCCCCTGTATGTAAGGTATGTGTAGTGAGTATAACTCTTCTCTCCCCCCTGCTGCAGGTGTGGAGGTTGTTGTTTGGCAGGCTGATCTGTCTGGACGTGAAGGACGCCTTCTGTAGCAGCCTGCTCATCTACAACTTCAGAATCTTTGAGAGGAGGTTTGGAACCAGGAAGTTCGCTGTAAGTACTAATAATCAGTGATAGATTAACATAAAGATCCATACAAAGTTAATAAACTTGCTAATGTTGTTATGTGAACTAGATGAAACTACAATAGATGGAATTAGTGTGATGAATTGCCATTTCACACTCTACTTACTCTCATAAACAAAAGCTAAATGTTAAGATCTTTTCTAATAGGATTATAAGTATGACCATCAATCAGAATCAATATAAGTTGTATAAGTTGTATCATTTAGAGACGAGTTCACACAACTTCCTCATCTTTCACGAAGCAGTTCTCTGTGTAAACAACATTTGACAATGACACTGTTTGTAAAATTGTAGTAAAATGTTTAAAGACATGCGCAAGACTCAATCTTTTCAAGATATTTTTTCAATCTTCTATATTTTGAACTTTACTTCCAGTCCTTCCTGTTTGGCACGTGGGTTCTCTCTGCGCTGATGGACTTCCTGCTGGCTCAGGCTTTCCAGTTTCTGTTTGACTATGAGGTGGAGGAACTGCCCGCAGGACTGTGAGAAGATTTGTCACTTTACTAGCCACAATAGATGATACACCTTAAGACAAAATAATAAGATAAGATATTCTTTATTACTACTTTTTACTATTTTTAATTACTAATGCATGTGCTGCATGTCTCGAAAGGGAACAACTGTTTGTCACTTATATGAACACTGGAGATTCTGCAATTAAAATATAAAAAGGTGGTGTGTATTCAAAGAAGAAAAATCCTAATATTGTCTTGCCTATATTTCCTGAAAAGTACTGCTAAATATATATAGTTTTAATATCCATGTTTTTTTTTGTGATCTGTATTAAGCTGCTTTTAATACAATCTTTTCATACAATGACAAGTTTATCATTTGGATATATATATATATATATACATGATTGACTTGACTTCTCTTCGTCCTCTCTCAGGATCGCTCCGGTCTTCTCTCTGTTCGTGCCTTTCTACCGGCTGATCCCCAGCATGCCGGTCACCCAGGTCCTGGGCCACATCCACATCACCAACAAGTCTCTGGTCTACATAGTAGGCTTGCAGGTAAGCCCATGTCTGCTAGTGCGGTGAATATGCCAATTCATAATTGTTGAGAATACTCTGTCCCCAACGAGTCTGGTTTTAATTGTGTCCGTCATCCTCTCTGTTTCTGTGGGGCAGCTGTTGACGTCCGGTCCCTTCATGTGGCTCGTTGCGCTCAGTGGACTTGTAAGTAGCCACATTCTTCTTGTTATTTACTCTGTGTCTAGAAAGTGTACTGGGTGTTTCGTGAAGTCATGATCATCACTTGAGTGGACTAGAGATCCAAAACAATACACTTAAATGGGATAAAGATTGTGGTAATTGGCTCTAGATTGTGTGATAACATTTCACAAGTAATTTAATGAATTGTTGCTCAACAGCAATATACCTACCTTGTTGCTTATATTATTTTTTCTTTGCTTACAGATCTCAGGCGGACTGTACCACTCCAATTTCCTGTGGATGCAGAAGCTCCTCTTTGTACCTGCCTGGGTGTCTTGTATTGGGCGGTATATTCTAGAGCCTCTCTTTTCAAGTGAGTAAATCATTAAGTGATCATATAAACACAAAAGCTCCCCCAAAAAAAGCCAATTGACCCTAATGACTACTGTTGCAGGGCCTGGCATGGAGATTTTGTTTCTCTTGTGTTTGTTCATTGTGTGCACTTTGCATGTATTCTACACAGGCTGACATGTTATTGGTCTGCCTAGTAATGTGTTGTTAACATCCAGCCTCCCAGCCCAGCAGTGAGACCCCTGTGGGGATGGGGGCCACTCTGGACATCCAGAGGCAGCAGAGGATGGACATTCTGGACCAGCAGCTGATGTTGGCCCAATACAACGAGTCCACGAGGAACACCAGACCACAGCCGCAGCCACAGGTACACACACACACACACACACACACACACACACACACACACACACACACACACACACACACACACACACACACACACACACACACACACACACACACACACACACACACACACACACACACACACACACACACACACACACACACACACACACACACACACACACACACACACACACACACACACACACACACACACACACACACACACACACATAGCAGAATTGGGCCTATTCAGAATAAAACTACATACTACTTTGAATTAGGTTGATAGCTCTATTGCATCAGGAACCAAAACACAATGGACTGAAAATCAAATGAATATAACTCCCCTCACAGTGCTTCCTAATTAGTATATATTATGTTATCTATAAAGTCTCCAATTTGCTTCCATAGATATCAGAGAATAGTATTTCCAAAGTGCTTGATTCTGCCTCTGTGTCTGTGTGTAGCCTGGGTTCTTACAGTGGACCAGGTTGTTCCCCTCCCTCAGACAGAGAGGACCGAACCGCCCCCCGATGCAGCCCCGCCCCCAGGCTGAGGCTCCACCCTCCACACAGTCTCCGCTGCTGGACAACTCTCCTGTGGCCGAGGAGCAGGTGGGCGTTCATGTCTGTTTCTGCCCCGACTGCATTTTCATCAGCTGATTCTGATAAAGCATCTTTTTAAAGTCTGACCTGCCGAATCAGAAAATGTTGCGTGCATGCATGCCCTTGGCAATATTTAGTTACTGCCACTGGCGATTTTCTGCGCACGATCAAACCATCATTAATTAGTAAAGACCCTGGATGAGCAATTAGTACATCTCTACATTTTTCACTGGCTGATTGGTTTACTTTGTTTTCCTTCTAGACTTTATTTTATTTTTTACGTGTAATAACTACTATGACTCAAAATCTTCACAGACTGCTTATTTTCGTTCTTCAATTTTCTTCAAGCATTATTTTATGTCCCTCTATTCCTAACTATGTCCATGGCACCCTTACAGTGGGGCAAAAAAGTATTTAGTCAGCCACCAATTGTGCAAGTTCTCCCACTTAAAAATATGAGAGAGGCCTGTAATTTTCATCCTAGGTACACTTCAACTATGAGAGACAGAATGGGGGGAAAGAATCCAGGAAATCACATTGTAGGATTTTTATGAATTAATTGGTAAATTCCTCGGTAAAATAAGTATTTGGTCACCTACAAACAAACAAGATGTCTGGCTCTCACAGACCTGTAATTTCTTCTTTAAGAGCCTCCTCTGTCCTCCACTTGCTAACTGTATTAATGGCACCTGTTTGAACTCGTTATCAGTATAAAAGACACCTGTCCACAACCTCAAACAGTCACACTCCAAACTCCACTATGGCCAAGACAAAAGAGCTGTCAAAGGACACCAGAAACAAAATTGTAGACCTGCACCAGGCTGGGAAGACTGAATCTGCAATAGGTAAGCAGCTTGGTGTGAAGAAATCAACTGTGGGAGCAATTATTAGAAAATGGAAGACATACAAGACGACTAATAATCTCCCTCGATCTGGGGCTCCACGCAAGATCTCACCCCGTGGGGTCAAAATGATCACAAGAACGGTGAGCAAAAATCCCAGAACCACACAGGGGGACCTAGTCAATGACCTGCAGAGAGCTGGGACCAAAGTAACAAAGGCTACCATCAGTAACACACTACGCCGCCAGGGAATCTGTTTGGAGGAGAAAGAATGCTGAGTTGCATCCAAAGAACACCATACCTACTGTGAAACATGGGGGTGGAAACATCATGCTTTGGGGCTGTTTTTCTGCAAAGGGACCAGAACGACTGATCCGTGTAAAGGAAAGAATGAATGGGGCCATGTATCGTGAGATTTTGAGTGACAACCTCCTTCCATCAGCAAGGGCATTGAAGATGAAACGTGGCTGGGTCTTTCAGCATGACAATGATCCCAAACACACCGCCCGGGCAACGAAGGAGTGGCTTCGTAAGAAGCATTTCAAGGTCCTGGAGTGGCCTAGCCAGTCTCCAGATCTCAACCCCATAGAAAATCTTTGGAGGGAGTTGAAAGTCCGTGTTGCCCAGCGACAGCCCCAAAACATCACTACTCTAGAGGAGATCTGCATGGAGGAATGGGCCAAATTACCAGCAACAGTGTGTGAAAACCTTGTGAAGACTTACAGAAAACGTTTGACCTCTATCATTGCCAACAAAGGGTATATAACAAAGTATTGAGATGAACTTTTGTTATTGACCAAATACTTTTCCACCATCATTTGCAAATAAATTCTTTAAAAGTCAGACAATGTGATCTTCTGGATTTTTTTTTTTCTCATTTTGTCTCTCATAGTTGAGGTATACCTAGGATGAAAATTACAGGCCTCTTATCTTTTTAAGTGGGAGAACTTGCGCAATTGGTGGCTGACTAAATACTTTTTTTCCCCACTGTATGTATTATTCCCAGGTGATGCTTGAGCTGCTGCTTCTGTCTTAAATGTACTGTACATTTGTATTTCTACATGTATATTTTCTACTTTTTTAATGCTATTTTATTGCTATTTGAGATGTTTACATTTTTGAATTGTTTATAATTTCTAGTCTTTTAATTTCTCTAATGTACAATGCTTTGTCTTTTTATGCTGCTGCTGCTGCAACGCAAACATTTCCCAAATCTGGATCAATAAAGCACTTCTATCTTAACTGCTGCTTTTTTTTGTTTAACCTTAGGTTGCCCTGTTGGTGGAAATGGGCTTTACCAGGACAGATGCCCTGGAGGCCCTCAGAGCTTCAAACAACGACATAAACATGGCGACCAATTTCCTCTTGCAACACTGAGAGAGTGAGAGAGCAAACAGAGGAAGACAGAGAAAGAGATCAGGAAGAGGAGAAACCAAAGGAGCGAAAAGCAACACGGAGGAAATGAAAGACAGTGAATGATGGACAAATTATACAGACTGTGTCACTGCTCGCTGAAGCAGTTGTCAGGCTGACTCAACCTGAACCGATTCCGATATCAGGCTGATTAATGAAGAGGTGTGAAGCACAAGCTGGGAGACATTTGCGTCATCGCTTTCTGAAGGCCGCTGTAGTGTGAAACAGGTGTCATAGCTCAAGGCAGACAAGTTACACCTCTAAATCTGAGGGGTTTCCTGGGAAAAATATACGGCAGTGAAGAGAATATGAGGTGATTATTTCCTTGAGGCTGAAGCACAGGAATCAGCTGCCATCCCACTTACTGCTGTTGGAAATAACATTTTATAAAACCCACTGTCCTGTAATGACACTCTACTTTCAAAACGGCTTACCATCAGAAACAGGTTTATTGCCAAGTAGGTTAACACATTTGCTTTGGTGTATAACTAGCATCTTAGACCCTGATTACTGCTAAGAAATGATCAATATGACAACAAAAAAAGAGCATTTCAAATGGATTTTACGCCATTCATTGTTGGATATATTTTTTCTTCACAAAGACAACAGGAATAAAACATGAATGAAGCACCTGCTAGAAGTTTATGATTTAACTACAGGAGGAGGTGCAGTGTTTCATAGAAGTTGCAGGGCTCCACCCTTTCCTGCGTGAGATGTTTTAACAAAGCCTCACAGACAGTAACTGTAGGAGCCACTTTTCTCCATTCGTCCCTCTAAAAGTACATTGTGGGTGACAGACAGCTATCTCAGGGTCTTTGATGCGACTTCTTCCAAAAATGACATCATATTTACAGAAATGGGTGCCCATATGTAAACAAAGTATCCATTTGAGGAGGAGGTCATGTTTCACACTATTGTTGTTTCTGTATTACGTCATTTCATGCACTCACTCCCCAGATTTTATTTATTCTGTCTTAACTGAGTTTGAGTCTTTCTCTACCAGCACACATGTCTGGATATTGTTAAATCTTAAAAGGCTGGTGATATTTATTAATTATGCAATATCATGAAAAGAGACATTTATGGAGACTGTATGGCATAGTTTCTACTTTGTGTATATAAACATGCAAACATGTGCGAGAGAAGAAACATTGCAGCCACTGTGTATTGATGTCAAAGACAGATGCTAGTTTTATATTTTGTGCGTAATTATTAATAATATATGACCACTGAGATGAGTCTGTCATTTCTGTGTATGTATTCTAAGAGTGGTATAATAGTATATGGGTGTGATGAGGAAGTTGTTGCATGGACAACTTTCTGGTGAATTGTAATGAGTCATTTGATCTGAAGAATAAATCAAATGTCAAACACAATTTTTGCTAATATTGATTTTCCTGAGTATTTACTTCATCTGATCCCAGTATTCACTTACACTCCTGTTACTGAGTTTTAGGTAGTAGCTAATTCTTGAATAGCAACGCTACGCCAATAAACATTTATATCTGGCCCTTAAGGGCTCTGAAGTGAAGTGTACTTCTTGCGCCAAATCCATCAAAGTCAAATCAAAGTTTATTTATTTAGCCCATTTATTTGTACATGAATTTTCTTTTTCTTGTGTTTATTTATTCCTGTATTTTCTTCCACATTTATTTAAATGTTTTCTTTCACATTTATTTAATCTTATATTTTGTTATTCCTGTATTTATTCTGTATTTATGCATTTATTTGTTTTGTACTTATGTCATGTTCTGTCCTCCATATCTGTGTGCTCGTTTTGTGAAAAAAGGTACAAATTCACTCAAACATATCACAGCATGACCTATAGTTGGGCTTTCATTGATTTGAAAACACATTGGTCTATGCATTGTTTTTTCATGCAGTTGCTCAAGGTTCAACACACAGGGGAGGGACATATTTTGTCTTCTGCTATGCTGATGTTAAATCTGGAGAAATTGTTCACACCATTTTTTCTAACAAAGTGACGCCCATGCACAACACACTACAAATGGTTTGTTGACATAGAATTGCTTTGCTGTTGTGGTAATACTTTTTAACACATGGTGGCACTCTTGTGATAAGATGTTTATTTTTTCAGGGTAATTTACATATTTACGGATATGGAAGCCCATTTCCGCCACGTAAAAAAATTAAATTAAAAACCCCATGAAAAGTAATCATAAGAAAGTCGAAATTATGAGAAAAAAAGTCATGAGATAAGAAAGTCGAAATTATGAGAAAAAGTCATGAGATAAGAAAGTCGAAATAATGAGATAAAAAGTCATTATTATGAGATAAGAAAGTCGAAATAATGAGATAAAAAGTCATGAGATAAGAAGTGCGCATGCGCTGCAGTGGCGCTGTCTTCAAAGTTCCCTTCATCACCTTGCAAACGGCATCTAGTCCTAAATAAGGTAACTATTACAGGTGACTTTTGTAAATGTTAGATGTTACATATAGCCTATATTGCAGCTAAACTACAACAATGCAGTTCATAGCTTTGACATTACCTGTTATGAACTATTATGGCTATAGTTTTGTGGTAACGTTCACGGGTTAGAGTTAGAGCAACTCACAGCAGCAGTAGCCTATGCCTACATATTGTCATTAGTGGCGTGAACGTTACCACAAAACTATAGGCTATATGTAACATCTAACATTTACAAAAGTCACCTGTAATAGTTACTTTATTTAGGACTAGATGCCGTTTGCATGGTGGAGAGCAGCAAGGTGATGAAGGGACCTTTGAAGACAGCGCCACTGCAGCGCATGTGCACTTCTTATCTCATAATTATGACTTTTTATCTCATTATTTCGACTTTCTTATCTCATAATTATGACTTTTTATCTCAGTATTTAGACTTTCTTATCTCATAATGACTTTTTATCTCATGACTTTTTATCTCATAATTATGACTTTTCATGGGGATTTTATTTTTTTTTAAGTGGCGGAAATGGGCTTCCATATTCCATAAATATGTAAATTACCCTGAAAAAATAAACATCTTATCACAAGAGTGCCACCATGTGTTAAAAAGTATTACCAGCAAAGCTCTGTCACAATCATAGACTGTATATATAAGGGTCACAATACATATCTAAGAAAAAAACACATTTAATTCACAAGCAATTTAATAATCCAGACATGTGTCTCTCAAACTGTATCAATATTTTTAATTTCTCCAGGTGTTAAAGAAAAGTAATAAAGGTGGGGTTTTAGTAGGATATTTCGCACATTACTGTTTGTATTTCAGGAGAATACAGAAGGCATTAAACATAAACTAATATTCACTTTGCGGCTGGTATGTTTTAAAGGCTTGCATACTCTCAATGGAAAGCATACATTGTTCAGCGTTTCGAAGAAAGACATAACTGTAGCAAGATATAACAAGATTTGAACAAAAAAACATGTTCACATTGTTTGGTTTCCTTTCATCACTAGATGGAGACATTGAGTGGGGTCTGTGGTCCTGTTGTTGCCACTGAGCTCTGCCACACCCACCCTCTCAGATTATTCCAGTGAGCAGACAGCTCGAGCAGACAGTCTCGCTCCATGGTGGCTGAATTTAAAAAATGATGCACATCTTCAAGTCACACAATTTCTAAGCATGTGGTTTGCCAAGTATTCCCTGATTGACACAAAGCAAAAAAGGACTCTTTGAGCAGCTTTTGTCTTCCATCTCGCATGTGTTGCACTTCAAATCTCACCTGAGCCACTCAAAAAACATGTTTTGTTTTGACTAAAAGGTCTCCTGAGTTCACAGTGACACAGTTCCTTTCAGCCGGAGCTGAAGTTGAACCCAGTCAAGTGGTGCAACTTTTAATGGCTACCGAATTGAAAAGCAGCTTAAACCAAAGTGATTAATATCTGTGTGTGTGTCTTTGTGTTTCAGTTTAATTAAAAGCACCGATGAAAGGAAAAAGACTTTACTGACAACCAAACTCATTAGGGAGATTATTTTGTGAAATGCCCACTTAATGTGCAGCATTAATCACGCTTCATTTGGGGCCCAATTATTTTGATCATATTTTTTGGAGCTTTAGGAGGTTGTTTTAGTCATTTTTCAAATTCCAAAATGACTGTAAATGATCTATCAAGGGTACCATATGTGAAGTTATATTGTCATTATGTGTGAGCAAGCATGTCTTTATACAAACTGTGTGAAAATGTACTTGCATGTCCTTGTGTTAAACCAGGAGTATCAGCTACAATGATGATAAATGTTCTCAGGGTTTTTCCATGTCTGGCAGGGAAACGATGATCATTTACTGTACAGCAGACTGGCCTTGAAGCATCAGCAGTTGTGTCGGGCAATTTGTCATTTCAGGTAAGCCGTCTGTGGGTCTATTAACCAAGGCCTACTATATGCTATGACGTGCCTCTACTGTAGATCAACAGAGGGATGTCTGTTTGTGTTTCTCATCCTGAATCTATCCTTTGGACAGAACACTTTGAGTTGTAAATGTTAATTATCAAAGATTTGCAACACTCCAAGGAGTTTATTGTTATCCATCTCAACTTGAAAAACATAAACTTCTTTGGAAATTGTACATTTTCTATCAGTTTATGTATGAGTCAAATGCTTGGGCTTGAAAAATGTCCAAATTTAGCAAATTGTCTATTTCCAGCTATAGTTTTATAGATTAACCATAAAATATTTAACAGAGTTCGATTCAGAGAGGCCTGCATTTTTCTTGGCAGAGCCAGGCCAACCATTTCTGCATTTTTAAAGTCTTATGCTAAGCTACGCTAAGCCTACGCTAATCAGCTACTGGGTTAATGATAATACGTATATTTAACAGTTCATATGTCCTTTGAGCTGCTCAATAATGCACTCAGTTTGCCAGCAAATGTTGTCAATTTGGTGATGAGTGCACGGTGGGTCTAAATATATTCTTTGCTCAAAAAGAAACAAGGTTGATGAGAGCTCTTCCACTGCAGGGCCTCGCACAGCTTAGTACGGTATAGTTAGGCCTTGGTAGGCCAGGATCACTTTATGCTGCTTTTCCATTACAGTTTAGGAACTGGGGTAGTAACTATAGTAACGCAGTGTAGGTGGAGCCGTGACGTCATCTTCAATGCGAAACACAAAACCAACATCAGCCGTTAGCTGTTAGCCTAAGCTCACAGCTCCTCATACAACCCAGTCTCACGGCATTTCGTGTTCACCAACATGGTTTTTAATCTATTGATTCGTGTTCACCATCACGATTTGCTCCTTTTTTTCGTGTTGCACAGCACGATTTTAAAAGCAATGTATTTCTACTGGGAACATGTTTCGTGCCTGCAGGCTGCAGCACGTCTTTTTCTCCGGTCGGGTCGTGGAAGACCGGAAGCTGTGTGGTTCATAAAAACATGTGTTCTTACTCAATATCAAGCCACAATTATTGCTTTTATTTTAAATCGTATAATTTCGGACTTTTGTTGCCGTCTGTGAGGAAAATAAATGGGGCTCAGAGCCTCAGGATACTGAAATCTGTATTTTTTAAATCTTTTTTTCCTTCTAATTTGTTATTCTTTTCAAAATAACACACTGTTATTTACTCACCAATAACACACAATTGTCCTTGCTTTTATTTATTGGTTTAATTCCATAATCTCTGGCTTTTTTGGTGTCCGTCAGGAACTGAATTTCAAAATAAAAATAACCGGAAACAGACGTAGGCCTATAAGGGACATTTCGAGCATCATTGCGATTGTCAACATTTCTGAGTTTAGGATGGCCGAAGACACTACACTACCCATAATCCCCAGCTATCGTTTAGGACTACAGTTCCCGTAAGGTTACGCAGAGCGTCAAACAGCTGTGTGAAATGGAACGAAACCACGCCAGACTATCCAAAACTGGAATCGAACACCCCTCCAGAACTACACATGCTGGCTATTGTGTTTCGCAAAATGTTCTATGGGACGTCTCTACTGAACGTTTTCGTTTTTCCCACAATTAGAAGTTGCCATTATTAAACACATTGGTGTTATCAAATGTAAAACATATAATTAATAAATGGGTGAAAATCACTTGTGTCCATAATGCGCAGCATTATATTAATGCTGTATACCCACATGACAGCTCATTGCTACTTTGTAATTCTACTCCACTACAATTCAGAGGTTAACCTGGTATTTTTACTCCACTGCATTTATTTGAGTTACTTTGCAGATTCTGATTAATTATGTGAAATATAAACAACCCTTAAATCAGACTTTAGTTACACCTGAGTACAATTCAGGTAAGGTGATTGTCAAGTGCGAACAATCAGGAGAGATATTTGATAGTTGGTGCTTGAGAAGACTAAACATGTATCTGCAATTGACATGAATGGAAACAAGTAATAAAGTATATTCATTACTCGTTATTCTCTACAAATAGTTAATTAAAGACTGTATATTATGGCTATTTTGCACATCCCTTTCAAGATTTTCAAAGGTTTATTTACATATCATACACAACTACGGTGTAGTTATGCAATGAATGAAAAACTTGGGTCACAGGTTCCTCAACAGTGCATTACAAGACATCTATCAATATGTGTGTACCTCCACCATTAAACTGTCATATTCTGCACATTTCTTATTCTATCTACATACATAAGAGTATAATTAATGTGTATAATATCAGTTAAAATAAGTGCTTCAACATAGTTAACATTGCAGGAAAGCAATATATTAGACGTTAATTACTTTGTCAGGCTTAATATTTAATATTTAATGTTTAAATAAAGGTTAATCCGTTTTTCTGTTTTGCACCTCCTCCTATTAATATCTGTGTACATCCTGCACTAAACTGTTTTATTGTAGAGATCACTTATAGTATCTTCTTGATTTTTTATATTCTATATTTCTATATTTATACTTTCCCCCTATGAAAGTGTACTCTGTACAATAATTCAATAACGTGCTTTAACCACTAGGAGGTGCACACAAGGTGCACACAGCCATAATAACTTTGTATTATTAGTGTGTATGTACAACATCTGAAGATGTATAGTTTTATGCATGCTTTCACATCATTTTACAGCATATTGCTATACTATTTCAGACTCAGTATTTACATTCTTACATTCAAAGAAAATCAGTAATATCTTTGAAAACTACAGTCCTTTTCTATCAGCTGTGCACCGTTATGGTGTAAATATAACCTATCTATGAATTAGATCAAATGAAAAAGTCAGCCGAATTAGTGTTGATACTGCAAGGAGACGTATTGTGTGAAGAGAAATTGAAGATGTTGTTTAATTGTTGATATATTTATGATCCACGTCAAGTATTCAGTTTTGGCGCCATTTCTTCCAGTTTTTCCAAAGGTCTTCTCATCAGGGCTCTCTAAATAAAGAACTACGGCAGATCTGTAATATGTAATGCAGCCGAACCGTGTATTACAATGCCGTTATGTGATGACTTTCAAAGAGAAAAGCAAGAGCACTCGGAATTAAGTATTATTTTATACTTTTAAAATGTTTTCCGGATTTCATATAATATAAACACCAAATCCCAGCATGCATTGCGGCTAACACATCCAATCAGCGAGCTTAAAACCATAGCTGAGGATCTTGGGTAATCGCTCGAAATGCCTACGTCTGTTTCCGGTTATATTTATTTTGAAATTCAGTTCCTGACGGACGCCAAAAAAGCCTGAGATTATGGAATTAAACCAATAAATAAAAGCAAGGATAATTGTGTGTTATTGGTGAGTAAATAACTACGGAGCCCTGGAGGGTTCACTACGGAGCCCTGGAGGGTTCATTGAGAGAAAAATAAATAAAACGTGGCCACGCTTTAGTAACTCGTGCGCACGCTTTAGTAACTCGTGCGCACGCTTTAGCAGGGGTCTCCAACCTTTCTTCATCTGAGAGCTACTTTGAAAAAATGAAAGTGGCCAAGAGCTACTTGCATCACATCGCTTACATTTATTCACATAGCGCTCATCAGTTTAATTAAGCTATACTTTTGTACACGTGTGAAATTGCAATAGCTCAAGCTTATCACAAATCTTAACTTCACATCAAGGTCCAAGAAAACGAAAATGTCTCACATATTATTATGGCCCACATAGTGAGTACTTCACTGAGAATTCACATACATGTTCTTAATCACCACCTGACAAGCATCTTATGGCACTTATGGTCAAATAAGTGCATTCACTCTTTGTTACAGTCAGTGAGAGGACTGGCGCTGCATGGAGTCCACCAGGTGTATGCTGAAGTGTAGCCACTTAGGTTCACTCTAATAGAGTCATGTACATGTTCATCAGTCAGCCTTGTTCTGTATTTAGATTGCATTCATGCCATAAAAAGCTGCTTCACAGAGGTCTCTAGAACAGAACCAAACAAAGCAGACTGCTTTGTGAATGTTCTTATAGTTTTCTGGGTCTACAAGGCTCCAGAAATGTTGTGAGTTTTGCTGAGACTTCAGCTGAGCATGATTTTGGAGATGTATAACCTCCATCTCCATCTCCACAGGATTGACACTGAACAGTTCAGCCATCTTTTTCATCTTCTTCTTCGTCTTGACATGACATTTTAAACCATAATAAATCAACTGTAGGCCTCCATATATCTGTGTGTGAAGTTGTTCCATCCTCAAAAACAAAAAAATAATGCTTCTGCAGTCGAGCTGCAGCTTCTAGCTATGGTCTTCTGTTAAAAAAAGGATACTGAATGTCCTGAATGAGGCATCACACACATGACTTGAGTCTGAACACAGCAGACAACAGGAGTATAAAAACTAAAATAGTGCATGTGGGTGCACACTCACATTCTCTGTCTTACTGTTACATGAATCCCATGAATGTATGAGACTAAGTTAGCTTCATCATCTCAATCAGTGATTAAGTGAATAATAAAGTTTCTATCGGGTCACTGTCAGCCTGTCACTCATCAGGGAGGGGGCGGGGTTTGGAGGAACGGAGGAGACGGTGATCGCGGAAGCTTTCCCCTTGCCTTCACAAACTTTAGTATTTATCAACTGAAAATAGCAAGAGGACATTCATACTCTGCAATCCAAGACTTGATTAAATCCACCAAAAACCTGACATGACGATAACGAGTGTTTTAAAAAAAAACACAAATCCCTCCCTGTGTGTCTCTGAGCCGCAGCGACGCGGCCTGATTCAGAGCGGGCCGTGTCGCTGTTGGTTCTGGACTGGTGTTGGTGCAGAAAGCAGACTGCTCCATGTGTGGTGTCGCTGTGCCGCTGTCACGTCTGTTCCTTGATCTCTGCGTCACCGACCAATTTGATATTCGTGTGACAGAAAACATTCTAAAATAAAAAACCGTTATTGTCCAGCGGCGGCCGAAAAATCAAGAAACAACCTCACTACGCTATAATCGATAATCGAGCGGCGAGCTACTGAAAAGCTGCCCGCGAGCTACCGGTAGCTCGCGATCGACGTGTTGGAGATCCCTGCTTTAGTAACTAAAGCGTGCGCACGAGTTAATAAAGCATGGCCTCGTTTTATTTAAATTGAGGGATTCCTGTCCGTGACTCACAGAATCTGCTGCTGCCCACAGCTGTTTTATAGAAGGAAAACATCCTTCACTTTATGAAATCTCTGTGGCACCAGTGGCCTGTACTACGAAGCAGGATTTGCTATTTACACTATTCATTCATCAAGTATGACGCTGCGCTGTCAGCATGCGTCTCCATGTTTGTGATTGGTCAAATGTTGGTAACCCCGTCCCTTTCACGTGAACGCACTCTCAGCCGGACAGAGAAACCCTGGTTGATTTGCTGAGTTAATAACCAGCTTCGTAGGACCGTTTAGCGACATCGCGTTTGTTAGGGTTATTTAAGCCGGGTAAATCAAACATATCCAGGGTCTGTTGAACTGGCTTCGTCGTACAGGGCACTGGAGGCAGTAACGTGTAATTCAGCCGAATCTGAGAAGAGCAGCACCAGCTGCAAAGAGCGGTGCCTTTTACTGTTTACTTCACTGCGTTGCCCTTCATTAGAACCGCTGGATAGAGATCGAGGCTGCTACGTTTAACCACACACACCTCTACACACATCGAACTACCAGAGTATTCCCCCTCGTTTTATGAAGGATATGATATGAAGGATAGGATATTTATTTTTCTCTCTGTGAACCCTCCAGGGGCCTATACTACGAACCTGGTTGAACCTAACCTGGATATGTTTGAGTTAGCCGGTTGGCCTAATCCAAAACATACACGCTCTCGCTAAACTGTACTACGACGCTGGTTATCAAGTGGATCGCTCAAGCCAGCCGTGTCCTATCTAGTTAGGTGCGCGTTCACATGAAAGGGGTGGTATCTGGAGCATTCGACCAATCACAAACATGGAGAAGCGTACTGACAGCGCAGCGTCATACTTCCTGAATGAAAAGTGAACTTTAATACTAGTCAAAAATGAAGAAGTTAAACTTTAAACATCCATGACACTTTATCCAGGATCAAAGCCACAGAGCTGCACCTGCAAGGTGAATACAGCTGGAAAAAGAAAAAGTGTTTGAATGCGTACATTAACAGGTTTATGATATCACTGCCCCGTCTAAAACACGATCTGACTTCAATTACATTTGTCTCGAGTGTTTCGTCAACTTATGTGTTGCTTAAAATAATACTTCTGCATACAGTATGTGACACTGTGAGTGTTGCACGGCCAGATACGGCTCAGCTGACTCAGATAAGGAGATATATGATACATTATGAAGTGATATGCCGCGGACTGTACTTAATGTACTCTGATCCGGTTACTTATGTTGTGGCCGATATTTAAGTAAGCTTTCTTAACGCTAATGTTATAATAGTCAGATTGCTCTGAAGATGGGAGGTGATATTCTATTAATGTTCACGTTCACACAGTCGGTGATTTTTGCCGGCCGTCTTTCCTGCGACGGCAGTTTTTCTGTATTTCCTTTCTCCTGTAATATGACTTGATCGCTTTAAACTCCGCACACTGAGCTCTGATTGGTCAGCAGGCGGTGCTTTCACTGAGTTGAGCTCTTAGCCTGCAACCTAACCTGGTCCCGACCAGGTTAGTTGCTTAGCATATATTACCATGGAGATCTAGCCTGCTAAAAAGAGAACCCGCTTCGGATGACCGGAAAGCCGGAGTTTTCCCTGAATTTAGCCGGCTAAGCGAAAATCCTGCTTCGCAGTATACCCCCCAGGGCTCCGTAGTTCACAGAGAGAAAAATAAATAAAACGTGGCCACGCTTTAGTAACTCGTGCGCACGCTTTAGTAACTCGTGCGCACGAGTTACTAAAGCGTGCGCACGAGTTACTAAAGCGTGCGCACGAGTTACTAAAGCGTGCGCACGAGTTACTAAAGCGTGGCCTCGTTTTGTGTGTGTGTGGGCATTTGTTTATGATAGTATCGTTCGTTCCGGTGCACTCCGGCAGGACTATAGCACATCGAGATTAAGATTATTACATTACATTACATTGCATTTAGCTGACGCTTTTATCCAAAGCGACTTACAATAAGTACATTCGACCAGGAAGACACAACCTTGAGGAAAACAGAATCATATAAGAACATCAGGTTTCAAAGAGCCAATCGTTTCAAGTGCTGCTCAACTGGCTAAGCCAGTCCTTTATTAGTATATAAGTGCTCTGTTAGCAGTTCTTTGTTAGTCATTCTATCGCTCGAAGTGGAGTCGAAAGAGATGAGTTTTCAGTCTGCGCCGGAAGGTGTGTAAGCTTTCTGCGGTCCTGATTTCAATGGGGAGCTCATTCCACCATTTTGGAGCCAGGATAGCAAACCCACGTGTTTTTGCTGATGGGAACTTGGGTCCCCCTCGCAGCGAGGGTGCAGCGAGTCGTTTGGTTGATGCAGAGCGTAGTGCACGTGCTGGGGTGTACGGTTTAACCATGTCCTGGATGTAGGAAGGGCCAGATCCATTCGCAGCATGGTACGCAAGTACCAGTGTCTTGAAGTGGATTCTAGCAGTTACCGGAAGCCAGTGGAGGGAGCGGAGGAGCGGCGTGGTGTGGGAACATTTTGGAAGGTTGAAGACCAGACGAGCCGCTGCATTCTGGATGAGCTGCAGAGGTCGGATGGCACATGCAGGTAGACCAGATTAAACGAATTTCTTTCACTTGGGAATACACATATAACTATGGAGAACCAGATTTGTGTAAATTACTGTTCGTGGTAATTTGAAAACAAATGCCGGGGGTGTCGGACACACACAAACACACCGAACACGCACACACAGAGCGGAGCTGAGCACACCCACACACACACAGCATGCGCCCCGGTGACAGGACATATCCTTCATAAAACGAGGGGGAATACTCTGGTAGTTCGATGGGTGTAGAGGTGTGTGTGGTTAAACGTAGCAGCCTCGATCTCTATCCAGCGGTTCTAATGAAGGGCAACGCAGTGAACTAAACAGTAAAAGGCACCGCTCTTTGCAGCTAGTGCTGCTCTTCTCAGATTCTGCTGAATTACACGTTACTGCCTCCAGTGCCCTGTACGACGAAGCCAGTTCAACAGACCCTGGATATGTTTGATTTACCCGGCTTAACTAACCCTAACAAACGCGATGTCGCTAAGCGGTCCTACGAAGCTGGTTATTAACTCAGCAAATCAACCAGGGTTTCTCTGTCCGGTTGAGAGTGCGTTCACGTGAAAGGGACGGGGTTACCAACATTTGACCAATCACAAACATGGAGACGCGTGCTGACAGCACAGCGTCATACTTGATGAATGAATAGTGTAAATAGCAAATCCTGCTTCGTAGTACAGGCCACTGGTGCCACAGAGATTTCATAAAGTGAAGGATGTTTTCCTTCTATAAAACAGCTGTGGGCAGCAGCAGATTCTGTGAGTCACGGACAGGAATCCCTCAATTTAAATAAAACGAGGCCATGCTTTATTAACTCGTGCGCACGCTTTAGTAACTCGTGCGCACGAGTTACTAAAGCGTGTGCACGAGTTACTAAAGCGTGCGCACGAGTTACTAAAGCGTGGCCACGTTTTATTTATTTTTCTCTCAATGAACCCTCCAGGGCTCCGTAAATAACAGTGTGTTATTTTGAAAAGAATAACAAATTAGAAGGAAAAAAAGATAAAAAAAATACAGATTTCAGTATCCTGAGGCTCTGAGCCCCATTTATTTTCCTCACAGACGGCAACAAAAGTCCGAAATTATACGATTTAAAATAAAAGCAATAACTGTGGCTTGATATTGAGTAAGAACACATGTTTTTATGAACCACACAGCTTCCGGTCTTCCACGACCCGACCGGAGAAAAAGACGTGCTGCAGCCTGCAGGCACGAAACACATTACCAGTAGAAATACATTGCTTTTAAAATCGTGCTGTGCAACACGAAAAAAAGGGGCAAATCGTGATGGTGAACACGAATCAATAGATTAAAAATCGTGTTGGTGAACACGAAATGCCGTGAGACTGGGTTGCCTCATAGCTGTTTAGAAACTAGACAAAAGTTAAACAAGTACAAACCACAGACTGTCTGTGTCATGGCGAATACAGTCACTGGTTTATTTATGTCTGTATAGGCCAGGGGTGCCCAACCTTTTTTGAACCGAGAGCTACTTTTAAAGTTGCCAGTCTGCCGAGATCTACCAGTCCAAATAGAGAGGCGTAGCCATTACTGACAGCCTACTACCAGGTAAATACACACTTCTACTTGTATAAAACTGACCTTTGTACGATTAATACCTCATAACATACTGCAGATCCTTTATCTTACCTCTTTCTAATCTACACACATACAAGTATTTAACTGAAGTTACACAACAGTGTTGTTGATACAGAGTTGGAGTTTATTCACACGTCACATACTACAGTGGGTAATGTTTTCAAGAAACATTGAACAGTGCTGCCACATGTGACACAGGAAAAAAAGAAAATACTCTGAAT
Organism: Pseudochaenichthys georgianus; assembly: GCF_902827115.2. NCBI lineage: Eukaryota > Metazoa > Chordata > Actinopteri > Perciformes > Channichthyidae > Pseudochaenichthys > Pseudochaenichthys georgianus. Next base: position 29,577,316 of record NC_047517.1, read on the forward strand.
CCTTTCTTTGCCATGATATAAAAATAGTGTTGCTACAAAAGTATAAATTAGGCTTACTAATAACAAGACAACTCAGATCTGAAGCTACACAGGAATCTGTGTAAAAGTGCAATAAAAAAGACGAAATTAATAGAATCAAACCCTTTTTTTGTTGCATTTTAGTAGATTATAAAAAGAAATGCCTTTAAAATAGGATGCAAGCAACACTAGTTTCTTAACCTGAATTGATAATAGACTATAATCAATTTAAGTTTGCATTCTTATACCATTTTGTACAATAATTATAATGAATAAGTTCAAACAAACTCAAACTCACAGCTGATTAATAACGGTATCTAACTTGAGTTTTTATTATATCAAAAACCTGTTGAAATGCTACTGTTATTTTTATTACGCATCGGCAGCCTCCAGGAATGCTTCGTTCACAACTTCGCCGTCTTTGAAAGACTTCATGTGTTACGCAAGAACGTGACTGGCACGATAAGATGCTCTGGTAGCAGCCTTGCTCTTGTTGTTGGGCCTGGTGAAAATGGACTGCTGTGCATTTAGCTGTCCTCTCAGGCCCCTCCCCTTTTGGAGCGTAGGGCAGAATTAGGAGGGAATTCCGTCTCGTAGCGTTTGTGGACTGTTTTGAAATGCCGCTCCTAAATTACCCTTCTTCGATAAAGCCACACTCGCATTGCAGATGAGACAAATGGACTTTGAATTGGAATAGATACAAAAATAATCATCCTCCCACTCGGAGTGCAAATTATATATGTTTTGCATCTGCCATGATTGCGGTCTTGTGTGTGTGCGGACTGTCACTCCTGTTGACACGGACAGCGTTAGCGAACTAGTGCACTGCCCACTGCCCACCAGCCACGCCCCGACACATGGGGTCACGCCGGGCCAATCACAAAGCTTTGATGCGTTCAAGTGCATTATTCTGGCACAGGAAGATTATGTTATAGGACATTAACGATAAAACAGAATATTGTTGTTCTATTTTTAGACACATCTCGCGATCGACTGGGAATCTCCCCACGATCGACCAGTCGATCACGATCGACTGGTTGGGCACCCCTGGTATAGGCCGTTGTTGTGAGTGTGGACGGTCGGAGCATATACAACGTTAGTTTAGCCAATCTCCATTCAGAAAACACGTATTTTAAAAGGTTTTTCGCCTGCCGTCTTGTCTGGGTTAGTGCTAGATTGTATAGAGTGGCGAAGTCACGTCCATCTACTTCCGGTCCATGGGACCTTATTTCGGAAAAATTATGTATTGAAGTCAATGGAGAGAGAAAACGTATCTTTTGATCCCGTTTGAATTGTGCCATGAATTACACATATGATGTTTGTCAATCTTATAAAAATAATTTCAATGTAAAAAAAGTCACAGTTTGTCGTAAAACTGTATAAGACTATGAAAAATATGCAACTAGAAAGACTATAAATCCCAGAGTCGCGTAAGTGATGTCACAATTGTTTCCCTCCACTAAGAGATCGCTAAAATCAGCGCCATATAGATATAATCTATATATCTATATATTTATTAATCTATCTATATGGCGCTGGCTAGGATAAGATAACTTTAACAAGATGCCTGTGTGCTTAGTACCAGGTTGTTATCATACCAGCAATGGGTTTTGCTCGTTCTTTCACTTCCCGTCTGATGAAAGGACCAGGAGTGGCTGGATCAAGTTAGCTACCTAGCTAGTAGCTAGCACGTTAGTTAGCATTACAGCCTTGTCATTTGTATTAGTCTTAATATGAAGTAACATTAAGTAACCCAAAATGTTAAACAGTATGAGTAGTAGTCATATTTCGTGAACCCTTTGAAGAGTACTGTCACCGGTGTGATCATTCTATAATACACAATTTAAGCCCGGGGGAGAAATGCTAACGCTAGCATCGGCGATCGCCGATCTTTTCTACTTCATGCTATCTGCACAAATGGTTGACATTAAACATTAAAAAGACCAGGCAGTTCAAAGAGAATCAAAGGAAGGCAGGCAGGCAGCTTTGCATGACATTCTTCTGGACGTGTTTCATTGTGGTGATAGTGAGGGTAGTCAATCGTTTTGTTGACAAGACAGTAGTGACGGCCATCTCGGTGACGTGTGTTGTTCTGCGAGACCAGAGATGTAGTTCATTGAGCATTTCACACAAACAAATGTGTTACTTCACAGTTTTACGACACATTTTATTTGTTTTGACTTGCAAAATTATCCGAAATAAGGTCCCATGGAGGTCCCCCGGAAGGGGAGGGAATTCGCCACTCTATAGAGTGCATTTGTGCAGATAGCATGAAGTAGAAAAGATCGGCAATCGCCGATGCTAGAGTTAGCATTGTCTCTTAAATTGTGTATTATAGAATGATCACACCGGTGACAGTACTCTTCAAAGGGTTCACGAAATATGACTACTACTCTTACTGTTTAACATTTTGGGTTACTTAATGTTACTTCATATTAAGGCTAATAAAAATGACAAGGCTGTAATGCTAACTAACGTGCTAGCTACTAGCTAGGTAGCTAACTTGATCCAGCCACTCCTGGTCCTTTCATCAGACGGGAAGCGAAAGAACGAGCAAGACCCATTGCTGGTATGATACCAACCTGGTACTAAGCACACAGGCATCTTGTTAAAGTTATCTGATCTTAGCTAATAGCTATCTCTTAGTGGAGGAAAACAATTGTGACATCACTTACTCTGGGATTTGTAGTCTTTCTAGTTGCCTATTTTTCATAGTCTTATATTTCTACCGGAAGTAGATGGCCGTGACTTCGCCACTTAGGCGGAAGTGACGTAACCTGCCACCCAGGACAAGAGACGAGCATGAATACATAATTTTCCCACAAAAATATCATAAATATAATATTTTGAGAATTCATAACTTTGGAAGGCAGCAGGCTATTACTAATATTTTTAAAAATGACATCTCACAAGAAGAAAAGCACAGATGGGATTTAACACGCTTAAACCGCGCTGTAGTGGAAATGCGCCATAAGTGTGAACAGAAACAAACCAAAACAAAGGGCTAAAAGATGCTAAAAGGGGAGCTTCGGAGTTAGTTCCCTGTTGGTTTGTTTTTATGAGTCACTTCTTTCACTTTTCCCTTTGGCTTTGATCCAAAGTTAATACAAAATATTAATAAACATAGCTTTCACATAAGGTCCACTATAGAATAATTTGTCATATTTTGGAAAATGTACACTTACAGTATCATGTCAGTGTCAGTATTTATTTGCAGAAGTAACATGTTAGTGTTAATGTTTCCGTGTGAGTGAACTACTTGCTGATGCTGTGCTGCTGGCATGCGTGTATCACTTCAAACAGCCAGAGGCCAGCACCAGCTCTAACGCTGTCTCCGCTATATTCCCTCACCAGCTCTGTTGCCATGGTGAGTGCATGCCGTTTTGTGTGGTTACCATGGGGACATGCTTATTACAGCTTTCCTCCTGCTCCCATCATGTTTCTGCATGATCGTTCGTTTGTATGCCTCTTTATTACACTAATGCTTTAAAAAAACACATTAGCAGCACAGGAGAATGCCCTGAGGGAAGCTTTCTGCAGAAACATGTCAAAGTATTTGTGACGCCGTTCCAGTGGATAGCTGAAATAACAAAGCAGCTGAATGATTTTCTTACTGTGTCATTGCATGTGAAAGTGTCATGTTTGAGAATAATCCAGAACAATGCCGTCTCTTTTTTCTTTCTCACTTGTGCGGACAAAGCTATGGAAGGCGAGAATGCCAAATGCCTCCCACTGATATGTGTATGATATTGAAGGCAGTGGGATTTGAGATAATGACATCATTTGTTTGCTTGATTCATTCGATGCACAATAACAGTCTGTCCATGTCCTTTACGCTCACAGGTTATCTGGTTTCTGTATGTTTACTCTATGTGTGTGTGTATATACCTCTTCCACATGGAGGGGCGTGAGTGCACTGTGCAGCCTGTGGGAATGTTTGCATTCAGTTCTCAGGGCAGAGAGCAAGCGGCAGAGGCCATTGATGTTTTCCCCAAGTCATTTTGACACAAACCTCATAGTTAATGGGGCACAACAATGTACCTGCCCTTAGGCCATTCGGGCGCTTGGCATTTCCCTTCTATTCTGCTGGCTCCTGTATGCCACTTGCGGTCTGTTTAGTCTGTGCTTGCTTCGGCTACATCAAAAGGAGAGCAATCTTCTTTAATCGTTAAGGCTTGGCTCTGGTAACTTTAGGATTTGTGGGTTTGTTCAATGTGTTTTTTCTCTTTCAGCAATGGTGACAGCTCGTGGTGTGCAACTTGTTTTTTCTCCCTTTTCCTTTTGTTTGTTGACATCTCACACTAGATCTGTGCCTAGACTTGCCTGAGTCCAATTAAAAGAAACCCAGAATGAATCCCACAAGATGTTCATATGAAAAACCTTAATTTGCAACCCAGCCGTCTCCCAAACAGCACTCTCTGCTCCAGATCTCAATCAGCATGACTGTGAGGTAAACAGCCATTAATCTTGACCATCACCCATGACTGACCCGGTGCATGTCGGTCCTTGTGTCTACAAAATTAGATAGCTTTGGGAATAGTTGGCATTCCACCATAGGGACCACATAAATAGCATTTGGATGTTTTGAGAAAGACATGATTAATACCTCTGTATGTGAAGTAACCCAAAAAGGTTTATTTGATTGTGGTTTATTTTATGGCAGATGTTGCTATTTGCACCCGGTGACTATAGTGAACAATGCTTTTTTTTAATCAAAATCAGAGATATGAGCAGTGAGGTTAAAGAAGGTAAACTGAATACATTAGATGAAACAAGACACATACAAAACATTAGACATGACATGAGATATGAGTACATCGGGTACAGGTTTCTGAACCAGGATTTGGTAGCACTCTAAAAGTGATCAGGAAGCGAGTTGAGGAAATGTTTTCCTTTCCTTTCGCAGTCTGAGCAAAATATGGAAACCTGACATTTGCCACTTTAAAGGTCCCATGTCATGCTTTTCCAGTTATTACCCATCCCCTTGTGTGTTATGTAGCTTTTTCTGCATGTCAACGGTCTGCAAAGTGACAAACCCTCAAAGTACACCCTGTAGCGAGTAAAACACAGAAAATACCTGTCTATGCCAACCTGATCTCACCAAAATGCGTGACTCCACCGCGACTCCTTAACACCACAATGCATGGTGGAGTCACGAACTTTGTTACATTTACGTGTCGGCTCCACGCAAACAACCCCTATGTAAAGTGAATGAGGCTCCTTTGTCGTGGTGCACACACGCATTTCTACAACGTCCCGCAGTGAGCTTTTATTCTATAAAACGTTTTTTAAATCTACTTTATAGCTTGTAGTAACTCACGGGAGGCTTCTTTTATTTTATTTGTAATTATACACCCGGAAGTAAGTATTCCCCTTACTGTCGATTGATTTTACAGTTATATCTGCACTACTCATCGACTAAAAAACACCAGATTATCCTTGTTAATTTCACAACATTGATTGGTTTGAATTGTGTACAATGCTTTTGTATTTTCCCCCTTCGATTCGGATAAACAAATATTTTTTCGGAGTTTTAGTATGGCCGAAGACACTACACTACCCAGAATCCTCAGCCATCTTTTGGGACTACACAATGTGCTTAGCTTGACAAACCCCGTGATCAGTCCTCAACCTCTGTGATTGGATGTTGGAGTGGCAGTGCGCGAAGTTTACACAGAGCGTCAAAAAGCACCTTGAAATTGAATGAAACCCATCTACGGCACACTATTCAAAACAGGAATCGAACGTGTCCTACCCCCCCCCCCCCCCTCCTTAGGTCACAGGCTCCTCCAATAGTGCTACGCAATAAAACAGATACACAGAAAAAATAGTGAAATTGTGCAATAAGAGTCTATATACAAGTGATTGGAATGTGATATATTAGATAAATCATTTCTAAGTAGCAGCCAGATGAATGTTATGGATGTTGTTTCTAAGTTCAGGTGTTTAATAGTCTTCTGGCCTGTGGGATGAAGCTGCCTCTGTGTCTGGTGGTTTAGGTTTTTTAGGTTTTAGATGCTGCGGTACTGTCTGCCAGACGGCAGCAGACAGAACAGTTTGTGGCTGGGGTGATGGGGGTCTTTTATAATCCTGAGGGCTTTCTTTAAGGTTAACCTGGTATTTTTACTCCACTACATTTATTTTAGTTACTTTACAGATTTGGATTAATGATGTGAAATATAAACAACCCTTAAATCAGACTTTAGTTACACCTGAGTGAAATTCAGTGAAGGTGATTGTCAAGTGCCAACAATCAGGCGAGATATTTGATAGTTGGTGCTTGAGAAGACTAAATATTTATCTGCAGATCCGTTTTAAAGCATATTCATTACTCGTTATTCTCTAATAGTTAATCAAAGACTGTATATAATTGCTATTTTGCACATCCCTTTCAAGATTTCAAGATTTTCTAAGGTTTATTGACATATGTATCATATACACAACAGTGTAATTATGCAATGAATGAAAAACTTGGGTCACAGGTTCCTCAACAGTGCATTACAAGACATCTATCAATATGTGTGTATACTTCCACCATTACACTGTCGTATTCTGCACATTTCTTATACTATCTACATCAGGGGTCTCCCACACGTCGATCGCGAGCTACCGGTAGCTCGCGGGCAGCTTTTCAGTAGCTCGCCGCTCGATTATCGATTATAGCGTAGTGAGGTTGTTTCTTGATTTTTCGGCCGCCGCTGGACAATAACGGTTTTTTATTTTAGAATGTTTTCTGTCACACGAATATCAAATTGGTCGGTGACGCAGAGATCAAGGAACAGACGTGACAGCGGCACAGCGACACCACACATGGAGCAGTCTGCTTTCTGCACCAACACCAGTCCAGAACCAACAGCGACACGGCCCGCTCTGAATCAGGCCGCGTCGCTGCGGCTCAGAGACACACAGGGAGAGATTTGTGTTTTTTTTTAAAAACACTCGTTATCGTCATGTCAGGTTTTTGGTGGATTTAATCAAGTCTTGGATTGCAGAGTATGAATGTCCTCTTGCTATTTTCAGTTGATAAATACTAAAGTTTGTGAAGGCAAGGGGAAAGCTTCCGCGATCACCGTCTCCTCCGTTCCTCCAAACCCCGCCCCCTCCCTGAAAATAATGAGTGACAGGCTGACAGTGACCCGATAGAAACTTTATTATTCACTTAATCACTGATTGAGATGATGAAGCTAACTTAGTCTCATACATTCATGGGATTCATGTAACAGTAAGACAGAGAATGTGAGTGTGCACCCACATGCACTATTTTAGTTTTTATACTCCTGTTGTCTGCTGTGTTCAGACTCAAGTCATGTGTGTGATGCCTCATTCAGGACATTCAGTATCCTTTTTTTAACAGAAGACCATAGCTAGAAGCTGCAGCTCGACTGCAGAAGCATTATTTTTTTGTTTTTGAGGATGGAACAACTTCACACACAGATATATGGAGGCCTACAGTTGATTTATTATGGTTTAAAATGTCATGTCAAGACGAAGAAGAAGATGAAAAAGATGGCTGAACTGTTCAGTGTCAATCCTGTGGAGATGGAGATGGAGGTTATACATCTCCAAAATCATGCTCAGCTGAAGTCTCAGCAAAACTCACAACATTTCTGGAGCCTTGTAGACCCAGAAAACTATAAGAACATTCACAAAGCAGTCTGCTTTGTTTGGTTCTGTTCTAGAGACCTCTGTGAAGCAGCTTTTTATGGCATGAATGCAATCTAAATACAGAACAAGGCTGACTGATGAACATGTACATGACTCTATTAGAGTGAACCTAAGTGGCTACACTTCAGCATACACCTGGTGGACTCCATGCAGCGCCAGTCCTCTCACTGACTGTAACAAAGAGTGAATGCACTTATTTGACCATAAGTGCCATAAGATGCTTGTCAGGTGGTGATTAAGAACATGTATGTGAATTCTCAGTGAAGTACTCACTATGTGGGCCATAATAATATGTGAGACATTTTCGTTTTCTTGGACCTTGATGTGAAGTTAAGATTTGTGATAAGCTTGAGCTATTGCAATTTCACACGTGTACAAAAGTATAGCTTAATTAAACTGATGAGCGCTATGTGAATAAATGTAAGCGATGTGATGCAAGTAGCTCTTGGCCACTTTCATTTTTTCAAAGTAGCTCTCAGATGAAGAAAGGTTGGAGACCCCTGATCTACATACATAAGATTATAATTAATGTGTATAATATCAGTTAAAATAAGTGCTTCAACATAGTTAACATTGCAGGAAAGTTGATTGTCAAGTTCCAAAACAAACCATGGAATTTAGACTTTGTCAGGCTTAATATTTATCTGTAGATAGATACCCCCAAAGCTTTTTTCCTATTTAAAAGAAGACCTTAACCTAAAGTATTCTTTAATGTTTAAATAAAGCCTTATTAGTTAGTACATCCTCCTATCAGGCACTAAACTGTTTTATTCTAGATATCATTTGAGTATCTTCTTGATATTTTCTATTCTATATTTATATCATTGACCTTCTACTTTCCCACTATGTTGTATGTACTCTTAATATTTAAATGTTTTCATAAAATATAACACATTCAAAAGTGCTTTACAAAAATGACAGACATTAAGAAAAAGGCATTTTAAACAGTCATTAAAAAGCAACACAATCTTCCTGCATTGCAATTACTCTAAACGTGTAATAACGTGCTTTAACCAGTAGGTGGTTTGGGTTAAAAAGCTGTCAAGTTTACAGTGTTAACAAAATAAAATATACTGCTGTTTCCAGTTTAGTTTACGACGAATATTATTTTGTTATTGTTTTGCTATTTGTAACACAAAAGCGATGGAAAAAACCCATAGCAACACAGAAAAGATGACATGATCATTATCTTTTAAATAACGTTAACTAAAGGGAACAATCTATTTGACACAGCTGAAGCTCTGGCTTTCCTTAAAAATTAACTAATTTAATAAAAATCACAGTTGCATTACACACAATGCACTGTTTTTTGAGAACACAAATTCGTAACTAATGTAATTTTTACATTCTGACGAAAAATCTAAATTATTATGAATACAAATAAAATAAAAGAAGCCTCCCGTGAGTTACTACAAGCTATAAAGTAGATTTAAAAAACGTTTTATATAATAAAAGCTCACTGCGGGACGTTGTAGAAATGCGTGTGCACCACGACAAAGGAGCCTCATTCACTTTACATTGGGGTTGTTTGCGTGGTGCCGACACGTAAATGTAACAAAGTTCGTGACTCCACCACGCATTGTGGTATTAAGGAGTCGTGGTGGAGTCACGCATTCTGGTGAGATCAGGTTGGGATGTAATGCTGGTGCAATAATGGTGTAATATGCGTGTATTGATGGATACTATGGGTGCAATAACAGTGTAATATGGGTCTTATAACAGTGTAATATAGGTGAAATAACAGTGTAACATGGGTATTATATGGCTGTAATAATGGTTTAAAATGGGTGCAATAGGTATGCATTAATGTGTAATGTCGGTGTATTAAAAGTATTATATAGGTGTAATAATGGTGTAATTATTGTGTAATATGGGTGTAATAAGGGTGTATAAAGGGTGTAATAGGGTGTAATACGGCTGTATTAATGGGTAATCGGGTGCAATAACAGTGTAATATGGGTGCAATAACAATGGGTGCAATAACAGTGTAATATGGGTGCAATAACAGTGTAATATGGGTGCAATCAAAGTGTAATATGGGTGAAATAACAGTGTAATATGGGTGCGATAACATTTCATTCATTTCAAACCTTTATTTATACAGATAAATCCCATTGAGATCATTGATCTCTTTTTCAAGGGAGACCTGCTCAAGAAGTTCCACATGAAACATAAAAACATAAATAGAACAACAAAAGGACATCATACAGCATCATTTACATAATTATCCACATAAACAGGTACCAATAGCTTCCGATTGAGTAGCATCCAACCGAGCTTTAAAAACATTTAGTGGCACCAGATTGTTCAGTTTCCATTTAATTTTCAGACTATTCCAAGACAGAGGAGCTGCGCATCTAAAAGCTGTCTTCCCTAAGACAGTCCTAGTAGTTGGCACATTTAATAAAACCACAGCATTCGATCTCAGGCAGTAGCCACTTACAATTTTCCGTGAGATCAGGGAGCAGATGTAGGATGGAAGTTTCCCTAACATGGCTTTGTATATAAAAATGTACCAGTGACTGAGCCTCCGTACAGTTAGTGAAAGCAAACCAGCCCTTGCATACAGGGTACAGTGATGGGTTAATGCTGTACAGTTTGTCACAAATCTTAGTGCACTGTGATACGCAGCATCTAACTTGACCAGGCAATTGGCAGGTGCATTCATATACATCAAATCACCATAGTCCAGCACAGGTAAAAAGGTCACAGTGACTAGCCTTTTCCTGGCCTCAAGCGAGAAACAGGACTTATTTCTGTAGAAGAAACCTAGCATAACCCTCAGCTTTTTAAGCAGGTTATTGACATGAAGTTTAAAAGTGAGACAATCATCAAGCCAGATACCAAGGTAACAGGTAACCACTTCAAGTTTTATTCCTTGCGTAGTTACAATATCTAAAACAGGCTCTGTAACATAGTAATATGGGTGCAATAAAAGTGTAATGTGGGTGTAATAATAGTATAACGTGGGTGTACTTATGTGTAATATGGATGTAATAACAGTGTAATATGGGTGCCACAAAGTAGTAATATGGGTGCATAACATAGCAATATGGGTGCAATAAGAGTGTAATATGGCTGCGACAACATAGTAATATGGGTGCGATAACATATGGGTGCAATAAGAGTGTAATATGGGTGCAATAAGAGTGTAATATGGGTGCAATAAGAGTGTAATATGGGTGCAACAACAGTGTAATATGGGTATTATATGGTTGTAATAATGGTTTAAAATGGGTGCAATAGGTATGCATTGATGTGTAATGTCGGTGTATTACATTACATGTAATTTGTTAGACATTTTTATCCAAGTGACTTACATTAATATGTATTAACAGTATTATATAGGTGTAATTATGGTGTAATATGGGTGTAATAATTGTGTAATATGGTTGTAATAATTGTGTAATATGGGTGTAATATGGGTGTAATAATTGTGTAATATGGGTGTAATAGGTGTAATATGGGTGTATTAAGGGTGTAATATGGGTGTAATGCTGGTGCAATAATGGTATAATATAATATATATATATAATATATGGTATGTAATAAGGGTGTATTAATGGGTAATCGGGCGCAATAACAGTGTAATATGGGTGTAATAATAGTGTAATATGGGTGTAATAATAGTGTAATGTGGGTGAAATGATTGTGCAATATAGGTAGTATAATGCTGGTGCAATAATGGTGTAATATGGTGTAATAAGGGTGTATTAATGGGTAATCGGGCGCAATAACAGTGTAATATGGGTGTAATAATAGTGTAATATGGGTGTAATAATAGTGTAATATGGGTGCGATAACAGTGTAATATGGGTAGTATGCATTAACGTGTAATGTTGGTGTATTAACAGTATTATATAGGTGTAATATGGGTGTAATGATTGTGTAATATGGGTGCAATGATTGTGTAATATGGGTAGTATGCACTAATGTGTAATGTCGGTGTATTAACAGTATTATATAGGTGTAATATGGGTGTAATGATTGTGTAATATGGGTGTAATGATTGTGTAATATGGGTGCAATGATTGTGTAATATGGGTGCAATAACAGTGTAATATGGGTAGTATGCACTAATGTGTAATGTCGGTGTATTAACAGTATTATATAGGTGTAATATGGGTGTAATGATTGTGTAATATGGGTGCAATGATTGTGTAATATGGGTAGTATAATGCTGGTGCAATAATGGTGTAATATGGTGTAATAAGGGTGTATTAATGGGTAATCGGGTGCAATAACAGTGTAATATGGGTGCAATTACATAGTTATATGGGTGCGATAAAATAGTAATATCGGTGCAATAACAGTGTAATGTGGGTGTAATAATAGTGTAAATTGGGTGTCCTAATGTGTAATATGAATGTAATAACAGTCTGATATGGGTGCGATAACATAGTAATATGGGTGCAATAAAAGTGTAATGTGGGTGTAATATGTGTGTGATATGGGTGTAATAATAGTGTAATATGGGTGCAATAGTAGTGTAATATGGCTGCATTAACAGTGTTATATGAGTGCGATAAAATAGTAATATGGGTGCAATGAAAGTGTAATATGGGTGCGATAAAATAGTAATATGGGTGCAATAAAAGGGTAATATGGGTACAATAAAAGTGTAATATGGGTGCAATACAATGTAATATCGGTGCAATAAAAGTGTAATGTGAGTGTAATAACAGTGTAATATGGCTGTAATAATAGTGTAACACGGGTGTACTTATGTGTAATATGGATGTAATAACAGTGTAATATGGGTGTGATAGTAATATGGGTGAAATAAATGGGTGCAATAAAAGTGTAATATGGGTGCAATAACACTATAATGTGGGTGTAATAATAGTGTGACATGGGTGTACTAATGCATAATATGGATGTAATAACAGTATAATGTGGGTGTAATGTAGAAAATAGCAAGCAATTAGTTTGTAATTAAGGCTTAAGATGGACCACTACTTAGAATGAGGCAGAACGGAGCCCGTCTCTGGAGTTACTAGCTGGGGCTCGATGTAGCCACCTCCTGAGGTGAAGTCGTCTCTTCCACCATTTCTTTTTCGGCTTTTTGGGAAGCATCTGAAGAAAAAAGTATGTATTATATTTTGCTTTCTGATTTAAATGAATTGAATAGCAATCTGAATACAGCTAGCCAGTGAAAGTGTGGTCCAACATTTTCGTTTGTTATCAAACTCACAGAGTACTATCGGCTGTGCTTTTAAAAACTGTAAAGTTGAAAGACAGATGTCATCTTAAGGAAGATATCAGGGTGTTTAAACCCTAACCGAGGTGTTGGAAAAAAAAAATGTAATACAGGAAAACAATTGTGTCCTCCTGCTTATAATAGCATCAGATAAGAACACCACATATTTTCTTCTACTCCAAGAGATAGATGAAAATATTTATTTTACACTCATGTCTGTGTTTAACACAACAGCTACAACTGCAAGACTATCTAAGTTTAGCATACATTCTGGAAGTAGGTGGAACCAGCCACAACCTCAAAAACCTATACAGTATCAGTACATTTAAAAATCCCAAATCAAAACTTCTCACACCCAAGTCATCGCTGCTGTTTCCAAAGAAATTGTTTCTGTAATGCTTATAATGTCTTTAGATAAAAAAGCCCTGGTTTTCAAAAGGGGGTAAGTTGGATAAAACCGCTAGCCTAGCTAGCTCTTTTTAAAGAGGGAATTTGTTTGATACTCTTATTTGCATTTCCCCCAAGACTTCAATACTTATGCCTATTTTTGACGGAGCTAAAACTGCAACATTAGCTTAACTTAGCATAACATCTGTAGCTGTTTACACCTACTCATGTTCAAACTAATATAATATCCTAAAATGTGAATTGAAAGTAGAGCAGTCATAACTGCAGCTGCCTTTTCTCTCTGATTAGCCGCTGGATCTCCTCCTCCAGTGCGCTGGTCCTACATATGCCCTCTGCTTCTTTTTGGAGCAACAACTTCTCCAGTTTGTTCCTGCTCACCATCTCTGCCACTCTTCTTTGATCGCTGTTCTCCTTCTCCGTCAGCTCCGTCTGGTAGGTTTCTTCCAGGGCCTCGTGTTTACTCTCAACGCTCTTCTGGCTCTCGTGACTGTCTGCGGATGCTCTCATTTTATCAATCAAGCTGGAGATGAGATCTCCTTTTGATTCAATATTCTCTTCCAGCTCTTTAAATCTCCCATGCCACGCTTCCTTCGATTCCCTTAATGTTGTGGCAGCTTCCTCCTCTGTGCCTCGGATCACCTCTCTCCAGTGATCCACAGTGGCAGAAATCCTTGCAGAACTCTCCTGTATCTGAATGCTGAAACTTTCTTGAAGAGATGTGATTTCTCTCTCTGCTTCACTTCTGCTATCCAAGAGCTCCTCCTTCAGATCGTCGATGTTTGAATGAGCATCCGACAGCTCCATCTTTAAGCTTGTCTTATCTTTTTCAAATTCCTCCTCCATCTCATTTATCTTGGCCTCCATCTCCTCATTCTCCTCATTGACTTGGGTCTGAAGGTCAAACAGTTTCTCAAAGGCTTCAGAGGTGCTGTCATCGTTCATCGTCCGCTTGGCAATTTCTTCCTTCAAGTGGTCGATCTGTGACTGAGCAACCAACAGCTCCGTCCCTAAGCTACTAATTTCTTCAAGCCGTTGGCTGCTCAGACCCGACCAAGTTGTTTTCTCTTTATTAAAGTCCTCCTCCATCTGATTTATCTTGGCCTCCATTTCCTCATTCTCCTCATTGGTCTGGGTCTGAAGGTCAAACAGTTCCTCAAAGGCTTTAGAGGTGCTGTCATCGTTCATCGTCCGCTTGGCAATTTCTTCCTTCAAGTGGTCGATCTGTGACTGAGCAACCAACAGCTCCGTCCCTAAGCTACTAATTTCTTCAAGCCATTGGCTGCTCAGACCCGACCAAATTGTTTTCTCTTTATTAAAGTCCTCCTCCATCTGATTTATCTTGGCCTCCATCTCCTCATTCTCCTCATTGGTCTGGGTCTGAAGGTCAAACAGTTCCTCAAAGGCTTCAGAGGTGCTGTCATCCTTCATCGTCAGCTTGGCATTTTCTTCCTTAAGGTGGTCGATGTGTGACTGAATAACCGACAGCTCCGTCCTCAAGCTTGTCTTCTCTTTGTTAAAGTCCTCCTCCATCTGATTTACCTTGGCCTCCATCTCCATCTTGGTCAGGGTCTGAAGACCCATTAGCTCTTCGAGGGCTTTAGAGGTGCTGACTTGCTTCAGTGCCATCTTGGCAATTTCTTCCCTCAAGGCGACTTCCTCAAGGCTCTGCTTCTTGATCTCCTCCTCAGCGGAGAGAAGAACTTGATCCAGAGACTGCAGCAAGGATTTAGGAGACATGGCAAGATCTTCTTCATTGTTGTGACCCTGCACAACATCTGTTTGTGCAGATGCAAACATCGACGCATGCCACGAGCCAAAAAAGAGCTGAGAGCTTTGCTGTTTGGGAAAATTAACAATATGATCAGCAATAAATTGACATAATTTAAGCCAAGAAACATATGCACAGACTTTTAACATAATATTATATAACATTCACTTATAATATGTTCAAGAGCCTTTAACGAACACTTTATCTGGGATTCACTTCATTGTTCAGAACATGGTAGGAGAAAAACCAAAAGACCAAAAGAAAAATATAATTCTATGTTGTGTCCATATTATCATTCAACCTCTTTGTTAACACCATGTTAATGCAGCCCAGCGTTGTCTGTATGTATTGGAGATATCAACACTGTTTCATCAGATTATTCAAGAAATTATTACTTTTGTGTGTCTGTAAAACAGTCGTCCGTTTGTCCGTGTGTGTTAGTTTACAGCTAATTTCCATCTGCAGTCCTTAATAACATAAGTGTATTGATTTACAGCTAAAAAGGTTACTGTAGATTACGTTTTTTCAACAACAACAGACAGCAGTGGTAGTATGAATTGTAGTTGAAATATAGCCAGTGATGCATGATGTCAGATTTTGTGGACAGAAGATTAATCGTAATTTCCTCCCAATATAAAACAATACTTGGACAACTTTCTCCTTCCTTCCTTAGTTGTTAATTGATGTCACATTTTCTTACCTGCAAGAGTTGCTCTTCATAGAAGGCTTGGAAAGATATTAAAGATTGACTGCGTCTGACTGGCGTTCTGTCGGCCATCTCGGTTTTGAGATATTTATCCGTGAAAGGGTCAATATTAGAAGAGAATAAATATTGTATTCAATAACCCAATGGGTTCCCACTTTTCCAGAAATCGGAGATAACAACTATGAGAGCAGGAATTTCAATATTTGTTTCTGTAAATAAACTCAAATGCTGACACAATTCAGCTCTCCACACAGACAGCGAGTAGACGCTTAAGGCTGACTAAAAAACTAAAAATCGTTCCTCTTGTATTAGAATCTCACTTTGCACCTAATGTAATGTAATGTAATGCACCTTGTCTGTCAAAAGATCCCTCCCCGTCGAGGCAAGCACTGTAATTCTCTCCGGTAGTCCACCAGCAGATGACAAACACCCACCTCTGCACCTCTCCCAAGGAACGAGGGGACCGTGCGGAGTTTCAGTTAAAGTTTAAATCTTCCGGACAAAATTAGAACAGTGCCGGTCAAAGGTCTTATTTATTGAGCTTTAAAACAAATGAATAATGACTCTATATAATCATATAAGAATAAAACACGGAGGACGGATATCTTTTTTTCTCCCCCTCTTCTGACAGCCGAGCAGCTGATCTCAAAGCATGCTCCCCTCTCCTGCCTGGGGGCGTGGTCAGCTGCAGCTCATTCTCATTAAAGCTACGTCACAGAATCAGCCCCTGCAAAAACAGGGCTGGAAAGAGCAAATAGAGCGAAATGAGACATGGCTAAAATGCAGGATCTGTTTGATATTTTGAAAAAAAAACTATATTTATATACTTTATATAGGTATGGCCCTCAAATTTAGCATGATAGGTCCACTTTAAGAACAAACTTAACTTGCTTTCACTGAGTTGAGCTCTTAGCCTGTAACCTAACCTGGTCGGGACCAGGGAGGTATACTACGAAGCTGGATTTTCGCTTAGCCGGCTAAATTCAGGGAAAACTCTGGGTTTCCGGTCCTACGAAGCTGGTTCTCTTTTTAGCAGGCTAGATCTCCATGGTAACTTATGCTTAGCGGCTAACCTGGGGGGTATACTACGAAGCAGGATTTTTGTTTAGCAAGATAACTTCTGGGATTTCCGGTACTAAGAACCTGGTTCACTATTTAGCGGGCGAGATCTCCATGGTGCAACCTGATCTCACCAAAATGCGTGACTCCACCACGACTCCTTAACACAGGGGTACTCAAATACAAATCTTAAAGGTCCAAAATAAATGTTTCAATAAGACAAAGGTCCGTTTATTACGGTCATTCAAACTTTTAAACAATTGCAACAAGATTCTTAACACGAGGTTGCAAAAACAAAAATAATCTGTATGCAGCAGTTTTCATTGTTATTGTGTCTGTGCTTGATCCCTCAGAGTCGCAGTGTAAGAGCTGCACAGTTATGAATAAAGGCAGCTGCACTCTTTTTCATTCAGCATTCCCATTATTGCTTTATAAATGTATTTCCCCCTTGCGTGTCCACTGAGGTTCGTCAGGCCCAACACATCTTCAACAAACTCCCCCTTTGCCTCATCATAAAAACTCACAAACACCAGCAACTGAGCAATGTCAGTGGTGTCAGTGGACTCATCCACAGCTAAGGAAATGCACTGTGCATTTTTTATTCCATCACAAAGCTGATTAATCACATCACCAGCAAGTATTTATGTTCTTCTGGTTGCTGTGGAATCTGAGAGGGGGATTTGCTTGATTTGACCTGTTATTTTCTCTTTTTGTTTGCCTTCAACATGGTCTCCATCACTTCAGTCATGCATTCTTTTATACTTCAGTTATTATCCAGTGGAATGTCCTTACCTACTAACCTAGTTCAATCAAAGTGGTTACTTTTTTTTGGCTGGGCAGTGTAGTTTTACACACCGTCTTATTTGACTTTCTCAGGACTTAAAACTGTTTTTTCGGGGCACACCCCCTCAAAGAAAAAAATATATTTACACACGTAAGATCATCATCTTAATAGTTTTGTATGCTCATCCGTGAGCAGAGCATCAAGTTGACGTGTATTACAGCTGAATGCGGCGATTACCATTTTGTTCAGCAAAACACCTCACAAACGTATTAAGATCAACAGCTTTAGTGCGTTTTGATTCAATGCTGAGTACAGCCAAACTGACAGTCTCTTCTCTGTCAGTGTAGACCGCAAATACCTCATTCCTTCAGTGCTTGGGTCCGAATGCTTCTCGTTTTGCACCGTCCCGTTCAAATGAAATCGCCGCCAATCATATGTCCACGCTCGCGCCAGGACCGGGGGAGGGGTTACATGACGTGCATCTTGTGCTGCATTCACCTGCACTCGGACATTAGAGACTTTCTCTCATAAATGTCCAATGAGCGCTGTTTGCAGTCTATGGACATAGCGGATCATTTTGACTCGTTGCGTTGTGGCGATGTCTCGCAGATAACACAGATAATACATATGAAAAGTATAATTTGCTCAGAGTCCAGAGACAGTTGTGGTTCGGTCCGGATCCGGACCGGAGTCCGTACTTTGAGGATGCCTGCCTTAACACCACAATGCGTGGTGGAGTCACGAACTTTGTTACAATTACGTGTCGGCACCACGCAAACAACCCCTATGTAAAGTGAATGAGGCTCCTTTGTCATGGTGCACACACGCATTTCTACAACGTCCCGCAGTGAGCTTTTATTCTATAAAACGTTTTTTAAATCTACTTTATAGCTTGTAGTAACTCACGGGAGGCTTCTTTCATTTTATTTGTAATTATACACCCGGAAGTAAGTATTCCCCTTACTGTCGATTGATTTTACAGTTATATCTGCACTACTCATCGACTAAAAAACACCAGATTATCCTTGTTAATTTCACAACATTGATTGGTTTGAATTGTGTACAATGCTTTTGTATTTTCCCCCTTCGATTCGGATAAACAAATATTTTTTCGGAGTTTTAGTATGGCCGAAGACACTACACTACCCAGAATCCTCAGCCATCGTTTGGGACTACACAATGTGCTGAGCTTGACAAACCCCGTGATCAGTCCTCAACCTCTGTGATTGGATGTTGGAGTGGCAGTGCGCGAAGTTTACACAGAGCGTCAAAAAGCACCTTGAAATTGAATGAACAGGAATCGAACGTGTCCTACCCTTAGGTCACAGGCTCCTCCAATAGTGCTACGCAATAAAACAGATACACCGAAAAAATAGTGAAATTGTGCAATAAGAGTCTATATACAAGTGATTGGAATATGATATATTAGATAAATAATTTCTAAGTAGCAGCCAGATGAATGTTATGGATGTTGTTTCTAAGTTCAGGTGTTTAATAGTCTTCTGGCCTGTGGGATGAAGCTGCCTCTGTGTCTGGTGGTTTTAGTCCGGATGCTGCGGTACCGCCTGCCAGACGGCAGCAGACAGAACAGTTTGTGGCTGGGGTGATGGGGGTCTTTTATAATCCTGAGGGCTTTCTTTAAGGTTAACCTGGTATTTTTACTCCACTACATTTATTTTAGTTACTTTACAGGTTTGGATTAATGATGTGAAATATAAACAACCCTTAAATCAGACTTTAGTTACACCTGAGTGAAATTCAGTGAAGGTGATTGTCAAGTGCCAACAATCAGGCGAGATATTTGATAGTTGGTGCTTGAGAAGACTAAATATTTATCTGCAGATCCGTTAAAAGCATATTCATTACTCGTTATTCTCTAATAGTTAATCAAAGACTGTATATAATTGCTATTTTGCACATCCCTTTCAAGATTTCAAGATTTTCTAAGGTTTATTGACATATCCAGTGGCGTTTCTATATGTACAAAAGTGGTGGGGCACAAAAAACGTAGATGTCTATATATAAGCTTCTGCAGTGAGGTTCATGGCTGGTGAGGAACTGGCACTGACTCTTCAGGTTTACAAATATTATATTTTGACCTAAATCAAAATATAATATTATTTTCAAAAGCCTCTTTAGTCTCATGCTTCAATTAATTTTAAACAGACAGTTTAACAGAAGGATACCCAACAAATTTAATTTGATCATTTAAATATTGAATTGTTCTCTCTTAGTAAGATCCCATTTTCAATACAATTGTGGTCTTACCTTGACTTGAAGATGAAGTCCATTTGCCTATCCTTCTGGACAAAAATCTCTAAACATTTTTTGTAAAAGTCCTCCTTATCTTCTTGTAGTTTCAAAAGTCTATCATAAATCTAAATGATGGATTTATGATTCGAAAATTATAAAAGTAGGGTAGACATGTGGATATTATCCGGCTGAACAAAACGTACATTATCTAACAGCTATGTTTCCCACAGATCTTATTTTGAGCTATTTTCTAAAATCCCAATCTCATTGCTTTTTTGTGGAGGGAAGCCATGCGCAGCTTACTTCCTGGTTTTAGGACGCGTTTCTCTCCTCTTCTTCACCTGCTCTTCACACACCACACTTTTCGCGGCACATGTACTTACAGCCAATCAGCTCTGAATTATGTGAGATGACGTATGGTGGGGATGGCAGCTCTATGCCCCTATGGTCATTATTTCTTGCCACACACATTAAATAGGAAAATACTCTGAGCATGCGCAGTGTCGTTTTTACAGTCACCGTTCACTTAGACAGTGAGAGGGAGGGGCAGGATCGGGTTTTGTCCCACATGGCTTTAAAGTCTAAACAAACAGCTCAATAGGCACACACTGTAGACACCAATTAGAAGAACACATACTAAAACAGCAATGTACAGACGAATCAGATGATTAAACATGATCTTAAAATATATTTTATATATATTTTAATTTATTTTTTGCATTTTGTTGTAATCATTATTTTAATACTTTCTGCTGACACTAGGTGTACTTTCTGCTGACACTAGGTGGGGTGGCCCCCAATGACCAGTTGCCACTGGACATATCATATACACAACAGTGTAGTTATGCAATGAATGAAAAACTTGGGTCACAGGTTCCTCAACAGTGCATTACAAGACATCTATCAATATGTGTGTATACTTCCACCATTACACTGTCGTATTCTGCACATTTCTTATACTATCTACATACATAAGATTATAATTAATGTGTATAATATCAGTTAAAATAAGTGCTTCAACATAGTTAACATTGCAGGAAAGTTGATTGTCAAGTTCCAAAACAAACCATGGAATTTAGACTTTGTCAGGCTTAATATTTATCTGTAGATAGATACCCCCAAAGCTTTTTTCCTATTTAAAAGAAGACCTTAACCTAAAGTATTCTTTAATGTTTAAATAAAGCCTTATTAGTTAGCACATCCTCCTATCAGGCACTAAACTGTTTTATTCTAGATATCATTTGAGTATCTTCTTGATATTTTCTATTCTATATTTATATCATTGACCTTCTACTTTCCCACTATGTTGTATGTACTCTTAATATTTAAATGTTTTAATAAAATATAACACATTCAAAAGTGCTTTACAAAAATGAAAGACATTAAGAAAAAGGCATTTTAAACAGTCATTAAAAAGCAACACAATCTTCCTGCATTGCAATTACTCTAAACGTGTAATAACGTGCTTTAACCAGTAGGTGGTTTGGGTTAAAAAGCTGTCAAGTTTACAGTGTTAACAAAATAAAATATACTGCTGTTTCCGGTTTAGTTTACGACGAATATTATTTTGTTATTGTTTTGCTATTTGTAACACAAAAGTGATGGAAAAAACCCATAGCAACACAGAAAAGATGACCGTAACAGGACCCAGTGGTCTAGTAGTTAATAAAAAACAATAATATCAAAACAAAATATTACTACTAACTTTATTGTGAAATTAAAACAGAAAGGTAAAAGAATAGTTTCCGGTCTATTCTGATGCCCGATCTCTGTGTCGATAAATAAAGAACTACGACAGATGTGTAATATTTAATGCAGCCAAACCATTTATTACAATGCATTCATGTGATGACTTTCAAAGAGTAAAGCAAGCACTGCTGAATAAAGTATGATTTTCTCTTTTACGAAACGTTTTGTTTTTCATATGGAATGCAGTTGGAGGTCAACCAATCAAAGAGCTTGAGGACTGATCACGGGGTTTGTCAAGCAAAGCACATGGTGTAGTCCCAAACGATAGCTGAGGATTCTGGGTAGTGTAGTGTCTTCTGCCATCCAAAAACTATATTTGTTTCTCCGAATTGAAGGGGGGAAATACAAAAGCATTGTACACAATTCAAACCAATCAATGTTGTGTAATTAACAAGGATAATCTGGTGTTTTTTAGTCGATGAGTAGTGCAAATATCACTGTAAAATCAATCGACAGTAAGGAGAATACTTACTTCCGGGTGTAAAATTCTCCGTTATCCAATGGGAATGGACGCTCGTAATACAATACAGGGGACATGATCATTATCTTTTAAATAACGTTAACTAAAGGGAACAATCTATTTGACACAGCTGAAGCTCTGGCCTTCCTTAAAAATTAACTAATTTAATAAAAATCACAGTTGCATTACACAAAATGCACTGTTTTTTGAGAACACAAATTCGTAACTAATGTAATTTTTACATTCTGACGAAAAATAAAAATTATTATGAATACAAATAAAATAAAAGAAGCCTCCCGTGAGTTACTACAAGCTATAAAGTAGATTTAAAAAACGTTTTATAGAATAAAAGCTCACTGCGGGACGTTGTAGAAATGCGTGTGTGCACCACGACAAAGGAGCCTCATTCACTTTCATTTCATTTCATTTCAAACCTTTATTTAACCAGATTGGTCCCATTGAGATCATAGATCTCTTTTTCAAGGGAGACCTGCAGCATATAGGTTCCACATGAAACATAAAACAATAAAGGACATTATACATTATATTTACAGGATACATAGTTATAGACATTTACAAGTGCCCATTGTATCGGCAAGCATTTCATTTACCCTAGCTTTAAAAACATGCAGAGGAATGAGATTGCTCAGTTTCAATTCTTGCTGAAGATTGTTCCAAGCAAGTGGAGCTGCGCACATAAAAGCTGTCTTACCTGAGACAGTCCTTGCTCTTGGCACATCTAACAAGACCACATCATGTGACCTCAGACAATAGCTGCTTGCAACTCTCTGTGTTATCAGCGAGCAGATATAATACGGGAGTTTACCCAACAAAGCTTTATAGATAAAAGTGTACCAGTGACTGAGCCTCCGTACAGAGAGAGATGGTAAACCTGCCTTGGTATACAGTGTACAGTGATGTGTAAGCGCTTTACAATTTGTGACAAATCTCAGAGCACTGTGATACGCAGCATCCAATTTGCTCAGGTAATTGGCAGGTGCATTCATATACAACAAATCCCCATAGTCCAGCACAGGTAAAAAGGTCACAGTGACTAGCCTTTTCCTGGCCTCAAGCGAGAAACAGGACTTGTTTCTGAAAAAGAAACCTAGCCTAACCCTCAGTTTTTTTAGCAGGTTATTGACATGAAGTTTAAAAGAGAGACAATCATCAAGCCAGATACCCAGGTATTTGTAACAGGCAACAACTTCAAGTTTTGTTCCTTGCGTAGTTACAATATCTAAAACAGGCTCTGGAGTCTTTTTAGCTTTTGAAAAGAGCATTACCTTGGTTTTCTCAACATTTAAAAGAAGCTTTAGTTCAGAGAGCTGAGTCTGAATAGTGTTAAAAACAGCTTGTAATTTAACAACAGCCTCTTTAATGGAGGGACCTGCACAATACATTACAGTATCGTCCGCATAAAAATGTAAAGTAGCTTCATCCACATCATCACCTACACTGTTAATATATATGGAGAATAAAAGTGGTCCTAAAACAGAACCTTGTGGTACACCATTAGAAATGTTTAACCACTCAGAAGACAGCCCATCAAAGTGAACACATTGGGACCTTTCAGAGAGGTAGTTCACAAACCACCCCACTGCATGGCTGGATATGCCTATACTGAGTAGCCTCTGCTTTAAGATGCGATGATCAACGGTGTCAAACGCTTTGGAAAGGTCAATAAACAGAGCTGCACAACTCTGCTTATTATCTAAAATAGTAGTAATGTCATTCACCACTTTCATTGTGGCAGTGATGGTGCTGTGTTTCTTTCTGAATCCTGACTGATGTTTAGACAGGATATCATTTATACATAAAAACTCCTTTACTTGTTCACTCACTAAGCGTTCGAGCACCTTAGCCAGAACTGACAATTTAGAGATTGGCCTATAGTTATTTAAAATAGTTGCCTCCCCTCCTTTCAGTAAAGGCAAGACATAAGCAGACTTCCATTCTTTTGGAATTGTGTTCGTGCTGAGGGAGAGGTTAAAAAGAGAAGTAAGAGGTGGAGCAATCAAATCTGCAGCTATCTTTAAAAAGAAAGGTTCTACGTTGTCCGGGCCAGCCGGTTTCCTAGGATCTAACTTGGATAATGCTTCATGAACAATACCAACAGTTAAAGGAGTAAAACTGAAAGGGTTTTCCAGACCACATTGTTCAGAGTCAAGGATTGGAGTGTTCACAGGAGCCACACAGCCAAACAGAGAGCCACAAGACACAAAATGCTTATTAAAACAATTTAGCATAGTAGCCCTGTCTGATATAGTGCCAGATGCTGTGGTAAGGCACGGAGGTAGCTCATTTGGGATATCACCAGTGGAAATCGATTTTATGGCTTTCCAAAATTTCCTAGGATTATTCAGGTTTTCTGTGGTAACCGACAAATAGTACTTTGATTTAGCACTTTTTATTTGGGATGTGAAGCTATTTCTTAGCTGCCTAAAACGTAGCCATTCTACCTCTGAGCCTGATTTCCTAGCCTTAGCCCAAGCATTATTTCTCTCATGAAGGAGACTGGACAGCTCAGCAGAAAACCAGGGATTGTTTCATCCCTTCACTCTAAATTTACGCAGAGGTGCATGTCTATCTATAATTTTCATAAAACCAAGATAAAATAAGACCATGCAGTTTCTACATCAGCACACAAATTGATTCTACCCCAATCAAAATCAAACAGATCATGTAAAAAACCCTGCTCCACAAAGTGTTTTTTGTCTCTCTTTGTGATGACACGTGGTTTAACCTTTTGGACCTTAGTGTCCCTAATTGTGGCTACAACACAGTGGTCACTCACATCATTAGCAAATACTCCCACAGATGAGTATTTCTGTGGAACATTTGTTAAAATTAGATCAATTAAGGAGGATTTATTTGGGGACTTAATATTTGGGCGAGTAGGACTGTCTATAATCTGGGTAAAATTCAAAGAGGTACACAGGTTTTTAAAATCCTCTGACACAGAAGTTAACCAGTCCCAATTAAAATCACCAAGCAGCACTATTTCCTTGTAGGAAAGTTGAGATAACAGTTTTGCCAATGACGATAAAGAGTCCTTGACAGCCGAAGGGGCCCTGTAGCAGCCCACCACCATGAGCTGTTGACCCTTTGTTACCTCAATATTCACGGCTAAAAATTCTAGCTGTTTACTAACAGATTTGGAAACCATATTAGTAGACCTCAACAATGGAATTGTGATCAGTAGAAATGTCATGGGACCTTTCAGTTGCTTTTTTGAGTGAAGCGTTGGAACAAAAGTGATTGATTTTGGATTAGTGGTAAACTGAAGAATCATGTTGCCAGTCCAACAGAGTGTCATCTGAAAAGTTATGAAAATGTATGAGTTTATTTGGAATTTACACTCACCTACCTTCCTTTTTGACTGTGTTGAAATGTCCTGCTCTGCTACAGTGTACACAGATACACCACAGACACTCACAGTAAAACCAAAATGTGCAGGTTCTTGACAAGACTGGAACAGCCTCTTTTCTCTCTCCCTCCTCCATAAACGTTATGTTGTTCTCTCTGTACCCCTGTATACCACTCAGTACACTCTCTGTCTATGTCCCCTGACCTTTCATAAGGTTAACTTCCTCTGTAATTGTACACACGCGGTATGGCATGAACGCATGCTTTGTGCGCGGCTGAGTTTATTTTTATGCATGCTTATGTACGTGTGTCTATAAATGTGATGAGCACATAGTACCCATTCAGATCTTGTAGTTAAGGTTAAGGTGTTAAGCTGATAAAGCTTTCTCTTCCGTTGCTCCTCCAAGTGAACTTTACACACATACACACACACACTCCAGCAGATCCATTACATCCGGTCTAAAAGGGACTTCACTTAGGACTTCCGACATTGTTCTGAGTGAGGCAGCGTCCAGCTGTTAGTGCATTTATCATGGAGGCTTGGAGCTGATTCTGGCAGCCTGTCTACACAGCTGACATACAGCAGGAAGACTATTCCTTGACTCAACATCGAGAGAAAGGCATTTTTTTTTTTACGGAGCCATCTTCTTTCTACACTCCCCTTTACCCTCTGCTTACTCATGTCCCTACCATACATGATTGTGTGCTCCACTAGTCTTTCTAAGTAGTGCTAATGGGGCATCCTGTTTTTTTAAATCCAGTCATTGCGACTCCAGCTCTAAAGGGATCCTAATACCTATTGTTATTCTTAAAAATGCTTTTGAAACGGTCATGGTAAAGAGTGCAGACCCTTGTTCATGAGTTATCATTTTTGCACTTGAAGATACCTCATCTTGAAATCTCTCAAAAAAGCAGTTCCCAAGTGGTTAAAAAAAGAACAGAAGTTGTCGGGAACAATGGCTTTTAAGATTGTTGTATCATGCACTTGCAAAAATCCAAAATTCTATGTAAAATCCCATTTGAATTTGGATTTCTATCGATATCACTGCTTGGTTACATATTGTTGCACTAAAGGAAGTTTGACAGCTAGACTTGAGTATTGCATACATTATCATTGTAACCTGATGATGGCGCTGGAGGAAAATTCAGAGGATTACAAAGTAAGTTGAATTGGGGAACATGAATGTCAAAATTGTCAACCGATCCAATAGTAAATGAGTCAGGACCAAAGCAGTCAAACGACCCACAGATTGGACATTGCAATTCCTCGAGCCATATTGCTTACATTGATAAAAAAAATCAATGAATGTATATATTCAGTTGTTTGCAATGAGATGTCCAAATTATTTTTAGTCTTTTGGCACTTGATAGAGACAATGAGCAGATGCAGGCAAAGTGTTTATTTAATTGAGCAGTGAAATAAAATGACATCATCATGAGGGCTATCTCACCAAAGAAACCAATAAAACAATGTTATCTCGATTAACTTTATGATGTTTTGTTGTCTGTCTGAGCGAATGAGACTAAAGGGGAGATTACATTTAATCGTCCTGAAAATGAACAAACACCAGATACAAATTATTTACTATGAATAAATGATCTCAGCTGAAGAATAAGTGGAAATATTTCCATTGCGATACATACACTGGCATACAAACAGTTTTACCAGAATATTCCTGGTTCCTTTTCACACTTCCATGCATGAATGATTGAATACTTTCACCTCAGTGCTGGGGCGAAGATAACACAGAAATCTCAGTGTTCTTTTAGTCATGTTTAGACACAAAGAGACCCCTCCCCTCCCCTCCCCTTCCCTTTTTGGTCTGTGCTGATTCACAACGGTCTGAAACCAGCCAGCTCTGGAAGCTTGTCTCCATGGAGACAAGGGTGGGAAGGAGAGTGATGATGTTGCTGGCAGAACAGCAGTCCCGAATCAACCATGTGTTTCAGTGTGTGTTTCTGTGGATGTGTGGGTATACAGGAGACAACAGAGAGAGAGAGATGAGATTTTCCATCTCAAAAAGAGGAGTAATTTGGTTATCTAGCATTTCACGCAACATTGCTTTCATCCAGTCATTGGGTGACTTCGTGACCTGTCAAATCCGGGGAGGAAAACAAACTGCCTGTATTGATACGTAACTATGCCTGCACATTGATTGATGGTACGGGTTGTGACAGGCAGAGAGTGCAAACAATTTATTGTGACACGCACATTCTCACGTATTCAGATTGTAGATTCAACAACTCAGGCTGAAATGTCAATATGAAAGCTTGGCCCCATTTTTCATTGCCTTTAAATGCATAGTTTAAAACCTGTTAAGCCCCAAGGACCCCCTCTGCGGACCCTTTTTTTTCACGACACTGTGTCTCTCATGAAATCTTAATATTTAAGAACCTATTATTGTGTTATACCAGATTAACAGGAATAATCTCAGCTAATTGACGATACAAACCATTTTTACCAAAACAAAACACAAGTCTCATAAGAAGCATCTAAATGACCCTGGGCCCTGAGCGAAAAAATGCTAAGGCACTTTGGCACAGAACTCAAGATAAAATATACCCTTATTACTTATCGTAGCTGCACATACAATATATCCGATTAAAGCTGAGGTTCCACAGATTATTTAGGTATATAGTATCATCACTGAGTGATCCGAACTCGCGACAGGGGAAGCAAACAGACATCACGTACCTTTACAGAGCTTTTACGGGAGATCGTCTCACCGTAGCTGTCAATCTGATCAAAAGACTTGTTCAATGGCATTAAAACGAGAAAAAACGTGGCTGAATCGGTTAATCTATAGGTTGACAATGTTTCTGTGGAACTGAAATAATTATTTATAATCCATAATTCCATTTTTATGTAAAGATCGGAGAGTAAAAGTTAGCTGCTAATGGTAGCCACCAGAGTTATCGCAGCTTCCGGTTTTGGCTATGCGTCAGTCTCACACACACACATTACCAAATAAGGAGTATCTGGGAGTTCCCCTCGATTCCATTGGCTCTGACGGTTAGAAAGAGATGTCAATCAGCAAAATCGAGCAAGGGGGGCCAGAGATATGGAAAATCCACCCAAATGACCCCAGAAGTGTGTTGTCTTTGCTATATCTCTCTAAAAAGGTCAAATTTCACTTGTTTTGCATCAATCTTGATACAGGGTACTTATTATATGTTATAGTTTGGATTCCTAAAGCTTTTAGTCTACCATGCCATCATTCAAGGGTGGTTTTCACTATAAGCAAATTATTATTTTTGGACGGACACTATAATTTAATTTTTTTTACTGTGTTTAATCTGAATTTACTTTAAAATAAAAACATCTATATTGAGTCTGACACTTCTACATCCAACTCACAAATGTAACCTTGCTTTGAGAGGTTCTTTTATAAGATTAATAATTTAACCCTTTTAGAAGGGAAGATATGGTCATTTGTTCTGGGAATGTCATTTTCGAGCCTGAGACCTGAAAAACAGGCTCGGCTTAAAAGGAATATATTGGTAGAGGTGAGGAGTTGGAGGAGCTACATTCTTCCCATTCCTGATTTCTGGGGAACTTAACAATTCAACTATTTGTCAATCTTGACCTTGTGGGAAATTTGGTTTGACAGATAATAGTAGGGTTTGTATCAGTGACTTAAATACTATATCTGAAATTAAATGTCTGCAGCACTGGAATTTGAGGAAGCGGTTACATAAAATGACACTGGGGAGTATTTATCAGAGAGAAATTATGGCAACGGTTAAAGTAATTGAATTCTAAACCGCTAATTACTGTAAATAACAAAAAGGCCATGAGATTGCTTTTGCAGGTGTTGAGTAAAAAAGTAAAGCCTTTATATCTGCCAGTTTGTTTTGTTGACCTTCTGTGAACCACCTCACTAAAATTAAACCCAGAGCTTTTTAATGCCATGGTGATGGAGAGGCTTTGATAGCAATTTTAGAGGCGATGGAGGCTGGATCTGTGAGTCATTGTTTAGCAGGAGGTGTGCACGTTTATGAGACATGAGTCACCTAAGTATGATTATCCTCTTTACAGTGTACATTATTTTATCAATTCTTATTTTAGCCATAATGAAATGAAATGGATAATTATTGCTATGTATTGGCAACAATATGCCATACGATAGCAATTTTTTTGTATTACTTTTGTAGTTTTTACAGTATGACATAAAATAAATGTTTCTTCATTAAGTTATTGTAACTTTAGTTTTGACTTTTGGCATGAAAAACAAGATTTTAACTTTAGTTCTTTTTTAATCTAGTTTTTTCAAATACATTTTTATATTTCCACTAAGGTGTAAAATTACACCTTAAATTATATTAAAATAACATAAGTATATTGATTTACAGCCCAAAAAGATATTGCAGATGAAGTATTTTCAAGAACAACCAGGGCCGTCCCTGGCCAACTTGAGGCCCCACGTAAAGTTATATGATGAGACCCTCATCATAGGGGGGGAGGTTGCTAGTGGAGCCTCGCAGCGGCAAAACCGTGCTGCACCATAGGTGCGCCTCAGATCAAGGTGAGCACCCCTCCGCAAGGTGAAGCCCCACGCAGTCTGCATGATCTGCCTGAAGGGAGGGGCGGCCCTGGGAACAACAGTAGCAGTAACAGTATGAAGTGTAGTTGAAATATAGCCAGTGATGCATGACGTCCACTTTAGTGGACAGGTGAATAATCATAATTTCCTGCAAACATAAAATCAATACTTTGATAATTTATGAATGATATGATTCCTTAGTTGTTACTTGATGTCACCATAATTGTTATACCTGCAGGGGGCGCTTTCCTTAAAAGGATTGGCAAGATATCGACGAGTGATTCGGTCCATCTGGCTTTCTGTCGTCCATCTTGGTTTAGAGCAGTGGTTCTCAAACTTTTTCCATCAGGCCCCCCTTTGGAGAAAAAAACAAAGTCGGGCCCCCCCAACACAAATAGTCACGTAATGGGCCAAGTTAACATTTATTAAAATACATCAATATGAACGTGAGCATTCCTTTCAAAAAATTCCCTTTGCTAGAACAGTGATAATAAAACAATCCTCCATCAGTCTGTGTGCTCAAACAAATAAATGCATATTACAATTGTGCAATCTTCTTTTGGGGGTGCTGTGGGGTAGCTTGACGTTTCATAGAGGGTGCTCAAACATTTAGGGTTTCCCATTAATGTACCGGTCGCTACAGTTGAATTTTGTACTGCATCATTCCCCACGCACATACACAGTGTATCCGCGACTGTTACAATGAAGGCTCGATAATCAGCTCACAGCGCATATATATATATATTAGGGCTGTCAAGTTAACGCGTTAATAAAAAAATTAACGCCACTAATTATTTTAACGCGATTAACACATTTTTTTCCTCGGCCGCCCCGTAGTTTCAGAGCGCACCGAGTTTAAAATACCATCTACAAGCTGATGCTGACAGCCCCGCTCCTGCCGCCCGCTTGTGGCAGACTACACTTCCACGCTCACCGGCAGGCACCGACTGGCTATTGGGAGGACCGGGAGGGTGTGTGTATGTGTAGCCCGAGCGAGCGAGAGAGAGACCTTCCGTGCATTGTTGTTGTTAGCATCTGGTGCTAGCTAGCTGCGCTAACGGATATAAGGAGCTGTTTAAATGAAAACAGAGGAGCGATATTTCGCCACAACTGCGCCGAGCACTTGACTTTATGCAGGAAGCCAGACAGTGGGACATTGTACGAAAAGTCAGCACACTCAGCACAGATAGTGCGCAACATGATTGCAGCATCCAGGCAGCTTCCGTTCGAGCATACACACAATTTGTATTGTATTATTGTATGAGAGAGGTTCAACTTCCAGGTTTAATTGAGGCGAATATTTGTAGAGGTTGTTGTGTTTAATATTCAGCAGTGGTAAAGTGCTATTTTTATTAAAATATTTAAGTTAAAAGCATCAATCTGTTGCACTTTGAGAGCAACATTAAGAGATCTATGGATCTCAACACCCATATGAAACAGAATTGTAAGCAGATTTACTTTTTCTTTATGGATATTTTACAAATCACTCCCCTTTTAAACTGTATTCTTGTTTTACATAGTATTTCATAACTGTTTTTCATTTATTCTCTTATTTTTTATAATGATCATATAAACGTGTGCCTCGGAAATAATTGTTTACATTAATCGTGACCAAACCGTTTTGAGACCCACTGAGATAACTAATCTCAGTGGGTAATCTAAACACTGAGAGAGTCCAGTGTTTTTTTTTTGTTCTGATCCTTCCTCATACTCCCCCGGTTTTGGTACTGTATGTTAAGTTGTTCCTTGTTTTCTTTTGTTACTCAGGGAAATAAAGCTATAGGTTACTTACGTAACCCCAGTTCTCAGAGTAACATGAAGTGAGATGTCTCACTATGGGATGTGCCTCAACGCGTATGCAAACAGAAGCATCAATCTCATTACGCCAATCCTGATTGGCTGGTGATCTTGACGTCAACGTCAGGGAATCCACCCACCCTTTAAGTAGCTTGCGCTACGATGCAGCGTCATTCAAAATAAGCACCTCTTCTCGCTTCGCCTTAGCAAGAAGGACCGTCTGGTGAGACATCTCACTTCATGTTACTTTGTATCTTTTGAGATATTTGTTCAGAGCTCTCAAATCTAGTATAGGCCGAATTCCGTTCCTCCCCGTTTGGGAACGAGGAAATACTTGGAATAAAAGCCGCTCTGACTCTGTTCGGCGGGTATTATTGATATAGCCTTTTCTAGCAGCGAGAAAATCTCTTGCTCTAGAATATGGGCCGACTCTCCCCGGGCCTGTGAATACAGAATGCCCGAGAAGTGGGGGGGTTACAGCGAATTGGAGCCTGTAGCCCCGTGTTACTGTCTTGAAAACCCAAGCAGAATCTGTGAGCATCCTCCACTTGTCGCTTCTCAAAGCGAGCGGAGATGTCACAGCTCTGTCGTCTGCCCTCAGTGTCTCTATTTGTTGTGTTATGGGGCCCTCTAGTGTCTGAACATGGTGGTACCCCAGGTTGACAACCCCGGCCGACACTGTGCATGCGCGTGGCGGTGGTGCCTTCACAATCCCGTCTATTGTCCGCCTTTTGAGAGAGGCCGTAGCCGCTCTCAAAAGAGGGGGAGACGACAGACTGTTTATTGTTTTTATCGTTTTTCTTTTCATTTTTATTGACTGCGCCCTTGGCTTCAAGCCTGGAAACGACAGTGGAAAATTATTTATTTTGAAACAACAATGATGACATGTGTTTGTGTGACTTAAACAGGCAGCGGAACTTGCTGTCTTTGATGTTAAGTCCATTTCCCTGATGGCGCGAACTTGAGGATGACGTTTTGGCATCACTCGAGGCGGCGGGAAGATGGGGGCATGGCGGCACCCTGAAAACACATGAGCATCCAACACTGGAACGTGCTCTGGAGCTGGGGAACAGGGAACTTCCAGCTCCTTCATCGAGGGGAGGAGAGGAGGCTGTCAGGCCGCCCGCTTCTTCCTCCTCGCCTGGTGGCTGAAAACCTGGGTCGGCTGCGCCTGAGCGGCCGCTGCCGGGACCGGAGATTTTCTTGGCCAGCTCCGTCTTACCTCGTGCCTGGGATGGGGACCCGGGATGGGCTGCGGTCTCTGCTGCTTCGGTATTTTGAACCTGGCAGGACGTGAGACAGCTTGGGTGAAGGCCTGCCACGGGACCATTGGAGGTGGCGGCTGGACCCTTCGGGGGAGACAGAGCTGGAGAGCCTCGTCTCCCTTCCTTTTTGACTCGCACCTCAGCTGCATTGAAGCTAGAGCGGAGCCAAATATGCCCTCGGGAACAATAGGCATGTCCAGAACATCCTCTTTTTCCCGGTCTGGAAGGTTGGTCAGGTTGAGCCACCTGGCTCTCTCCTGTACCACCATCATTCCCAGTGCTTTGCCCGTGGCTTGGACTGCACAGCGCTGTACACGGAGGCAAATGTCCGTGATCGCTGCGATCTCGTCCCACACGGCAGGCTCAGGTCTGCTCGACATGTCCTCGCAAAGCTCCGGCTGGTAGGCGGTCAGCAGCGAGGAGACGTTGAGAGCCCTGGCGGACAAAGCTGCGGCTTTATAGGCCCGTTCGGTCATCGCTGACTGAAACCGGTCTGCCTTTGTCGGTAGCATGGGGTTCCTGCTTGGTGTCGAAGCCAGCCTTGGTTGGAGGTGGGCTGCCACCAGCGGTTCCATGGGTGGCATGCGGAGCAGGCCGAGCCTCTCCATACCGTCACAGTCCAGGGAGGAGGCACCCTGGATTGGGGCCTTGTTGCTGAAGGGACGGTCTCTCCACGAGACCGACACCTCGTCCAGCATCTCCGGAAAGACTGGAAGGAGCTGCCTCTTCGTCCTCGCTACTTGGGGCAAGTTCTTCCCCTCGTAGCGAGATCTCGAGGTCTCCTTGGCCGCTTCAGGCCATGGGATGTCCAGCCTGGACGCAGCGCGGTGACACACAGCCTGCAAGTCCATGCTTAGGACGGGCGAAGCTGGTGTGCTCTCGCCCAGGGGAGCGGACATCACTCCCGGCTTAGCAGCCTGAGCCGATGAAATGAAGATGTCATCCCCATCTGAGTCAGACAGGAGGAACTCAGAGGTATCCTCTTCGTCCTCCATGTAGTCCAACTCCAGGACATCCTCCGCGGGTGGAACCATGGTGAGGTCCAATTGGGAGCCCCAGCTTGACACAGCGCGGGGCTCCGCTCTCGCGGCTCTTGCCGCCACCGGGTCCCAGCCTGAAACGGCGTGGGGCTCCAGTTCAGCGGCTGTCGCTGTTGTTGAGCCCCAGTCTGACACAGCGCGGGGCTCAATCTCTGCGGCGGACGCCACCATGTCTTGATTGCCGGACGGCGAATCAGCGGACATGAGGGGGTCCTGTCCCGACAAGCTAGCTTGGCGTGCTAACCGTCGGCGGAGGGTCTTCATGGTGAAGCGGGTACAATGCCCGCACGAGCCAGGGTTATCGATAGCCTCCCGGGCGTGTTCCAGCCCGAGGCAGGACGAGCAGACCTAGTGTGAGTCTGTGCCTGAAATTCTAAACCCGCAGCCGCATAGCCGAGCCTCCGAGTCCCTGACTCCTCTGGTGTGAGGGAGAGAAGGGTCCATCTTCGATCGCCGGGGTGTCGGCGTGGAGTGGACACGCTAGTAACAGGTACGTTACTGAGAAAAAAATCTAACCTTGCCGTTAGTCCGAAAGGAAAAAAGGCGACGGTGTAGATTTTATTCTTTAAAGAATATTAACTGGTGTGTTAATACCTTTTTTTTATCTCTGTCTCCTCTGGTGTGAGAGAGAAAAGAGAACGTCCTCTTTACCGTGGTGTCGGTGTGGAGGGAAGAATAAACTAGCAACAGGTATGTTACTAGCTTGAAGAAAAAAATCAAACCTTACCGTTATTTCGACAGAAAGAACGGCGAGGCAGATTCCAATATTAACTGGTGTGTTAATATTGCTCAATCTTCTTGCAAAGCAAAAAGGTAACCGGCAAGCGCCCGTCGACCGAATGTTAGCTTGGGTTCAGTCTGTGGACCGTTAAGCTAGCCCGGTTACTGATAAAACGAGATGTGCTCTGAAGCGAGAAGAGGTGTTTGAATGACGCTGCGTCGTAGCGCAAGCTACTTAAAGGGTGGGTGGATTCCCTGACGTTGACGTCAAGATCACCAGCCAATCAGGATTGGCGTAATGAGATTGATGCTTCTGTTTGCATACGCGTTGAGGCGCATCCCATGGTGAGACATCGAACGGAGTGTTATGAATGAGAACTCGCTTTTTGTTACCTGACCTTTTAGTCCTTTTAATGCATTTGGGTCCTATGTTTCCCCAACCCTGACACTGAGTCTGCTTCAAATTAACTTATTATCCTCACAGGATCATTTTATTAAAGTTAAAGCAAAACTTACTAAAGCATTCTAACTGTTTATGCTTTAACAGCAATTAATAAATGAACCAGTCATAAATGATTTGCACCGCGTTGCTATGAGACACCACAGCGTGTTCTCAGTGTTCTGCTCATGCTGCTTTGCTTTTGGCTAACTGTTTTTGTTCTGCTTTATGATTGTAATGCATGACTGTGCCAACATGTGTCTCCTCCTCCCTGCTCTTGTTTGTAGGCTGAACCTGCTTTTCAGGAGACCAGGCCTCGCAATTATGTTCTTTCTGCCAGTGCATCAGCGGTAAGAGTCACAAACTGCAGGGTCTGTCACCCAGCAGGAGCTAGGCTAACATGCTAACAGGCATAGAGCCTTAGAACACCACATACTACAAAAGACAGATGATGTAGCTCGCATCAGGGCCATGGCCGTATCCACCATTGAGGTCACCAAGGTCCGGACCTCGGTAATTTTTTTCGAGCTGTGTATATAACTAAACTTGTGAAATAATTGCACTAAACGGGGTTCTTTGTATTGTAGTACTTCCATTTACTGACGATGGGGGCGCTGCATAAGTACGTAGCCTCTGTTAAAGCAAACAGAAGAAGACGACATATATTAACAAACCACCGCAGCTCGGAATTGTGCCGGAGCAGCGGAGGAGTGATGAGGTATCTAGAGATCTGAGTCCAGCAGGCTGCTTGTGTTTCTGTTCCTCAGGTCATGAGCAGCAGATCCTGTGTGAATGCTCTACGTTAGTGGACGTCCGACAACATGCACACTAACTTATTTTGCAGCTTTCGGCTATACTTTGGTTTAAATAGCGTGAATAAACTAGCTAGATAGCTAAAGTTAATTACATTCATCCAATGTCAGAAGGATTACCTTTTGTAATGCTTTTATTTCATTTCAATTTGAGTAAAACATTGGAGATATAACATTGTGTTGTTTTCTTTTTACACTGACTCAGATATAATGAAAATACTACGTCAGTCGAAGCTCAGCTTTGGTAAGGAAGAGACAGGAGAGGCAGAGAGAGAGAGAGAGAGCGAGAGAGAGAGAGAGAGAGAGAGAGAGAGAGAGAGAGAGAGAGAGAGAGAGAGAGGGAGAGAGAGAGAGAGAGAGAAAGTGATGGAAATCAGGGAGGAACTGCAGGTACAACAAATAATGTAGGCTTAATAACCCCATCTATGTATCTATCTATGTATCTATAACAATAGTCTTAATTTACAATATAGACAATAGGCATAATTGTAAAACAACATACATCTATTGTAGTTATGATGTCATAATAACATACAATTGTTTAAAACACAATTTGCTTACATCTTTGTTCTCTTTTGAGAATCAAACAAAACAGATTTAAAAAAAAAAGAATGCAAACAAACAAGTGAGATGAACTAAATGGCTGAATTGCTTTTAATTCACTGGCAGGAGCGACAAGTGAGGAGGAGCAAAAAGTGAACAACGAGGGAGAGATTGAACAAAGAGAAAGAGTAGAGGACAGAGAGAGTAATGAACAGGAAGAAGACAGAGAGACTACAGACGATGGAAGAGAGGCTGCAGGTTATGGAAAGGAGAGAGACATGGACAATGAATGTTGATAATGTTTTGTGATCATTTTAGCCTCTTCTGCATGTCCAGATCATTAATAGTAACAATCAACTGATTCTTATGTATTACACTTTCAAAAATAATTTATGCTGACATTGTCAGCCCACTGACATGGTTTTTTATCAATATATTATCCAATGTGTGACCCTCCACAGGACTTAAAAAGCATCTAACTAGATCATGAAAATCCCCAAAATCTCGGGGGGTATCCCCCTAACCCCCCTAACATATAGGACCTCGGTATATAGGAAATCCTGGATACGGCCCTGATCAGGGCACAGAGCTGCTGCAGCCTCACCTGACCCAGCAGCTCGTTGGCAAAAGCGATTGAATGTTGTGTCGGAAGCATCCTGAGGCCACAGTGGCTTCAAAACATGTATATAGTCTATCTTAAAAAACATCTTGAATTTATTCGTAGAAAGTCAGTTTGTTATTTAACAGGTATGGAGACTTTTTTTTAGTTTCACACATTTTCAAAAATACATTGTTAGAATTTCTAAAAAGTACTCTTACTCAAACCACTAAAATAATGTAAATGAAGCAAAAGGCTCCTGAAATCCTTTCACATGTATTCACCAGTGTAACGCTGCCTTGCTGGGGTCCCAATATATTTAAACTGCATGGAATGACGGCTACTAATGAGCACTGCACATGATATATATTTGGAATGCTTTATAGATTGAAGTTGGGGCTGCATTTTGAATTCTTAAACAAGTTATGCTTGTCAGACTGTGGCATGACCTTTGCAAAACAAAT
Organism: Pseudochaenichthys georgianus; assembly: GCF_902827115.2. Classification (NCBI taxonomy): domain Eukaryota; kingdom Metazoa; phylum Chordata; class Actinopteri; order Perciformes; family Channichthyidae; genus Pseudochaenichthys; species Pseudochaenichthys georgianus. The sequence goes on from NC_047517.1 coordinate 29,614,977, forward strand.
ATAATAAAGACATGAGCATGTTTAGCAAGTTTTGATATTGATGCTGTTTATACTTTTTTTGACATAGCAAAACTATGATTACTAATTTACATATAGCTTTACACTGGTATGATCTGGAACTGTGACAGGCTCGGAAAGACTCCAATCCACTTCCGTAGTTGCACTTGTCATAGCAGAGTATAGCATAATAAAGGGAAACAATGGCCTTAATGAGTCTAACTGGTCACAAAAACCAAACATTTTTAGATTTGTAGGGTTTTAGATCAGAACCTGGTCTAATGTGGTCTAGATGTGAAAAAAGCAGCAAAATCTTCCTTTCTTGTATTTTCACAAATATAATAGTGGTTTCACAAATCTGAAACGGTCTTATAAAGAATCTTTAGAGTCTCTGGGATAATCCAGTCCAGATTTGTTTTTGGTGCAGATAGGGCAGAACGCGGGGAGTACATGGGCACGGTGCAGCTCCCCGTACAGACTGAGGGGACTTGTTACACGGAGCCCATCACCGGGGAAGCTGCCGGACCGAGAGTTTGATCCTGCCTGCGGCGGGAGAAGGCAGTCTGCTCGGCCTACCCTTGGCTCTGGGGTCCCTCCTTAAAGGGGACCTATCATGCAAAATGCACCTTTGTACGTCTTTTATACATGAATATGTGTCCCCGGTGTTCCAGGGAACTCACCAAGTGTCAGAAAACACAACCCTCTCTATTTTCCTCCTTCGCCAAATCTCTAAAAAAGGGGCTGCAACGGATCTGAAAAAAACGGATCCAGATTGCAATACTTTTCTACGTCACAGAGAAGTCCTCGGCTTATTGGTCAAACTCTCCACCTATCAGGGGAATGAGCCACGGCCACGTGCATTGCCAAACCTCTCATTCGCATATAGGCTATCGGCAGGCTAAATCAACCCACATCTGTGTTTTTGCCTGCTCTTGCCAGGATGTCTAAGCCAGTTAAACGTTGTGCTTTTGACAAACTAATGCTAAACCCGGGATCAATACCAACCATCCGGGACCAGGCCAGTGAGGACACATCCAATTTTGAAGCTGTAAGTTTTTATTTAGCGGTGTTTTTCCTGATAAAGCTATCTCTAGCTTGTAGTATGTAGCAGCATGTAGCATGTAGCTTCGCCGTATCAATGTCGCCTCAAACCCAAATAGTAATCGGTTAGGTGTTTATATGTTTTAGTAACATTTTATTTTGTACGCTCCGCAGTCTTTGCTTTGTCTTTTATTTTAATTATCAGGCCTTTGCTAACATGTTCAAACATACTGCCGTAATGGCGATCTGTGTGAAGGCTGTAAAGCTACGCCCTAGCCGATAACACAAGTATTTATTCTCCTATTTATTAGTATTTTGTATCCTCTACAATCATATTGAGTAAGTTATAATAACAAACGTAATCTTCTGTAGGCAAGTGCCGTTTTTTCCAGCGTTATATGTAAAAGCTGTTGTGATTGTAGTCTGTAAGAACGATCAGATATCATCGATCTGTAAGCTAAGCTACGCTACGCTACGCTAATGAGACATGCCGTGTTTTGCAGCGTTATATGTAAAAGCTTTTGTGTGTTTACTTGTTTGCGTACATGAATATAAATGGGGGTGTGTTAGGATACAACACTGTGTATGTATGCGAGGGGACACACACACCACGAGTAAAACTGAGCTAAAGCCCCGTTGGTCTGTTGTTGTTGACAAGGCCTTACCTCTAGCAACAGGCTAATTAGTGGCTAGCACTCATTACAGTCAGTCTACTGAGCTCAGCCCCTCTCCAACACATCATCTGTATTGAGTCAGAAACACAGCATGCACGTTACGGTTCAAAACTAACTCAGATTGGAAAAGGCTAAGCAAAGAGCTTTGCTAAATAGAGAGTTTTGCTAAATAGAGAGTTTTAGCCCCATCTTTTGGGATTTCAGACTATATTTATCCAAATAGTATTTTCTCATCCTGAATACTAAGTTGAGATGATTTTGTTCTAACTATGTGTTCTTCTTTACAGGCCAGCACCTCACATACTTACTAATTAGTGACAATTTGTACATCCTTTGCTATTATTTACATTTGTTTTTATCATGGCGGAAATTAAAGACTGTACCTGGCAGCCCTGCACTACAATGAAAACGCTGAGCGTGCACAAGCCACTACATCCACTGGAAACCCTCTGTATAAACTGCAGTTCCCAAAGGCCAGGAAGGGAGAATGCAGAGCAAAACCAGTAAAGACTGACCCCACATTCCGTAAGTGTTTAAAATATTTATTATACAACTATTTACAAATATAAAATAAAAAAATTAGAAAGAAGTTTCAGTTTTTTACATGCATATACTAATCTAAACCACATTTTTTGTTGTGCTTTTTTTACCATTGCACAGCCCTACGTGGCCAACTTGATGGACCTCATCTTCGACCAAGTCTTTGTGGACCCTGCACCATTATGAGTGACCTGACAGGGAGGAGGTCATCGCCAGGTATGCTACACGGTTCAATTTGGCTGCTGTCTGAACCCAACATCGACATTTCACGGATCAGGAAACTCCCTGCGTATCCTGAGGACAACGCAGGCTGGAATCACCACTCTGATCCTGCGTCCAAGGAAGCCCCAGCACCAGCTCACAAAGCTTCTGTAAAAATATATAGTGTCATTTATACAAAATACAAGTAGGCTACATTTAGTTTTTTTTTTATGGTTTTTTTTTAACCGTTGATTTTGACAATAAAGTTCCAAGTTGATATAAAAATGTGTCGTGATTATTCATGTTTGGATGGGTAAAGAATATTCTGATTTCAAAAGCATAAGGTTGTGTGTGTGGACTTTTTTGTCGTACACATGGGTGTGTTATGCCATTGCTGTGTAATATATAATATAATAGTACATGTACAATGACAGAATGAAATATTGCATAAAGCCATATACACCAGTATTTATTTCCATGAACAATATTAGCATTCGTTTTACAATTTCAGTCAAAACAAACAAACCACTCACTGCTCTATTTGCCTCAACTGTAGTCCACCATGTTCAGCTCTGTAAATATTCAACGCATTCTGCAGGGAGAACACATTCAGGCACACAGGCTCCAATCCAGGATGGTCCACCATACAGGTTACAGAGTCCTCAAGTTACTGCATCCGTCTTGACACATTGTGATAAACATATATTGAATGACATGTGAAAAATGTATTTAAACAGACAACTTAGTAAAGCTGTCAAAAATGTTACCTGTGGTATCTCCATGCAGCACACATTCTCCGTTCAGAAGGCATCGTGGCGCAATTTGCACAAAGAAGTCAATAACTGAGCTTTTAAAAACACATGAAACTACACACATTGCTGACAACTGAGGTGTTGTTGGAGTTATACTTTTTATCATCCTAAGTTATTCAACTTTCCAATGGTTGTTGCACGATGTTGGAAGAAAAGGACTGTAAACTATTAATAAACGCAATGAGGCCATTGTATATATGCTGAAAATATGAATGTCTCCCTTTATAAATATATATATATATATCGCTGTTTTTGCGTTACAAACTGTACACATTACATTCTTGCTAATTAGCCAAAATATGAACGGAATAAGGAGCAAGCATCGTAACAGAGTAAAATAAATAGGGACAACAGCTTGTCAACTAACCATTCAGAAACGTCCTGCTGCAACCGAGATTTTTGCACCTCCACCAAAACCTCCGCTGCTGCAAATTGATAATATGAGATGACATGTTTATTCCACACTCGTAATCACAGCAAGCATGGTAACGTGACTCTCGCCGGCTCATGCCTGCTCTTCTGCAGGGGGGCGTGGTCAGCTGCTGCTCAGAATTTTCAAAGACGGGCTTGGAATAGAGCGAAAATGAGCGAAACGAGGCATGTCTAAAAAATGATCTGTTTGGTATTTTGAAAAATAAAATGTATAAATATACCTTATATAGGTATGGTCATACACTATATCATTTAAATATAGCATGATAGGTCTCCTTTAAGTCAACTCATAAATATATAAGGCAGCCCTTGAACTTATGTTTTTAAGTTAAAACACCCTATTTATTTTTACAGTGCATTTATCATAATCTATGTATCATAAAAACAAAGCACTACTACAATATGTGTGGAATCTAAGCCACTGTCTGATATAACTTTACATGTAAACTATTATTACAAAATGGATACAGTGTTTTAGAGATTATATTTTTCCTAACAGTAGGCTATCACATAACATATGGCCCTATGTATCATGTGACAAGACGCTGAAGTTGGCCTTCAATTTGCAGCTTCAAATGTAAAAGTTAAGGGGAATGTTATGGGAAACATAAATGATAATATTTTTGCACCACTTGTAGTTGTGAAAAAGCACCAAAAGGAGAACAATAAGCCTAAAAGCTTTAAAGACTTTTACATTTGTGAAACCGTTCTTCAATTTGAAAGATTTCACTGTATTTCCTCTAGCCAAGAATCATAAAAAAACAGTGACGCGTCCTAAAACCCAGAAGTAATAATAATAATAATAATAATAATTCCTTACATTTATTATAGCGCTTTTCCAGATGCTCAAAGCGCTTTACAAATACACATTACACATATCATACATTCAATGGTCATCATGGACTGTAGACAATACCCACAGGAGCAAGTTCAGGTGAAGTGTCTTGCCCAAGGACACAACGGCTTTACAGACGCAGCAGCGGCGGGTTTCACTCCTTGATCTGATGATCAAGCACACAGCACACTGCGCCACACCGTCCATCTTCATGCCTCGAAGTCATCGAGGCGCTTTTACAAGTACACATTAGTATCATACATGTACTGTGGACAATACCCACAGGAGCAAAACCGGGTGAAGTGTCTTGCCCAAGGACACAACGGCCTGACGCAGTGGAAGTAAGCTCCTTTCGGTTCCCTCGACAAAAAAGCAATGCAATTTCACCATAGGATTTTGGAAAATAGCTCGAAATAAGGTCTGTGGTTGACACACATTTAAGAGACGGATCACGTTTTGTTCAGTCGGATAATCTGCACATGTCCACCCTACTTTTATAATTTCGAATCATAAATCTAATCGATAGATTTATGATTCGAAAATTGCATTGTTTTTTTGTTGAGGGAACCGGAAGCTTACTTCCGGGTTTTGGGACGCGTCACTGCACCACTCTATAAGCTATTAAAAGGTGTGTATAATACTGAAATCAATGAGTTCTTCATCTGAACTCTGCATAGTACATAACTCATATTAAAAACATACAATCAAAATGGAATGGTTCAATAGCCTCAACTTTACAAAAAAAAATAAAAATACTTTGACTGTGCTTAAACATAAAAGTGTTCCCTTGTGCATATCTTCTAGTGTTAACATTCAATATCATTCTTCAAAATGGCAGCAATGGCTTGGTATTAGAACATTTCTTCCTCCCTCCTTTCACAGAAACCTTTCCCATACCACGCTCAGTGTTAAGGCACTTGTTTTTACAAAGTGAAAAGAAACAAACCATTTTAAAATAGCAATGATTTATAAACCATGAGATCTACCATATTAGAATAGTGAAAAATAATAAAGAATAAATAAACTATCTTGGAATAAATGGATTCACTCCATTTTAGCATTTTAGTTTGCTCACTTCTTCACATGATTTCATAATTTAAAGTATCACATCAGCTGGACATTCATTGAACAATCTCATCATTTTCATCAATATCTGTATATGGGGGTGGGTCGTCTTGTTCTGCTAGCATTTGTAACCGTCTCCTCATGAGAAATGTACCCTCCCTCCTTTCATACCATTTAAGGTATGCAAGTAATATGTTCTCTAGAATAGGCCGTCGTGATCAATCGGTACGTTAGGACATGGAAATGCAACATCAAAGCCTCTCCTGGGCCCCCCTATGCTATCCTTGTACACTGTGGAGCCTAAACTCCCCCTGGGACTGGTCTCTTAGCCCTACTGGCTTTGGGGGGTTTCGCCATGTTGATTAACTGCATAAAAAACATCACTGGCTGTGCCAGTGCACAGGTCCCAGTCCAATCCTGTGGCAAGACTGAGTACAAGGTTTTAGTTCCATGATACCACCAAACATCTACTTTGGGGTACGGCATTCTAGACAGTCATTTCTGGGAGAAGATTTTGGTCAGTTACAACAGTTGTAGAGTTTCATCACTTGAAAGTTCCCACTTCAGTAGCTTTGGGTGGTCTGTTCTAATGATGTGATAAAATCCCTGAAATGGTGTGAAAACCAGTCGAATATCACCAATGCATTATATTAATTTCTCTTCAATTCTGGTCTACTTGAAGAACCATGCTAACCCCTTTAACAGTGTGTGGAACCTTGGGTGCCCGAGCATGTGATAATTACTCCCTCCTTTAACAAGGACTTTAAAAACAGAAGTCATTTCATTAATGGTTAGTAGTTCAATTCAGGAATGTTCACTCATGGCAGATATGTTTCTCCTTTTAAATAACATCTCTAAATGTCAGGTCATCACCGATTAAATGGATGAGCATTAGGAGGTGGTGGCACTTGTCTTTTAAAACTCATACTCTGGTGCCGTGCGCTCCCTCTGAAGCTACAAGTAAGATTTAAAACATCTGCAGGGTGGGTTGAGCAACCCCTTCTCCCTGAACGATATTTGTTGTTGAAAATATGCACCATTAAAATGAGTGATCCAAGGCCCCGCATGTATTACTCCCAATTATACCAATTTTTCAGAATTAAAATTTGCAATCGCTCTTTGCCTAGTGTCTTTTTAAAACTCTACATCTTGGATGACAAACAAATGTTGTTTCCACCTTAACAGTTCTCCTGTGGTAATATCCATGCTACAATGGAGACATCAATACTCTAGATTGGAATACCTTCTTTGGCTTGGTACTAGCTCTACCTTTAACATTTTCCATTCAAATAAAGATTCGCCTGCTATCTATATTGTAACAAATCTCTAAAAGAATAATTTGTTTATATGATGAAAAGATTGAATAATATGTTCTACCCTCGGTGTGTTTTTAGGATTATTTTCTAATAAGTGTGTTTATGTGTAAACTCACTCACGTGTTCCTTCTCTCCCCCTCTGGTTGTCAAGCCACGACCCCCTCAGGTTCTGCTGGCCCGTGCCAACTCCTCTGGTTCTGTCCTCTCCTCTGTCCTGCCTTCTCCTTAGTCCATCCGCTCTTGGATCCTCCCGCTGTAACTCTTTCCAGTGGCCCAACTGCTTTGCATTTCATCTCCTCCTTTTCAGTCTCTACGCTGTTGCATGGAGGGCGTATTCCGCTCTCATGTCCCACACTCTGCTCTTGTGCCAAAATCTCGTGGCTCAGTTTGGTCCTGATTGAGGGACCGATGAGAGTTTGCCTCTTTGTCAGCATGCTGGTTTGGTTCTGGATGCCTCAGGTGGAGCTGGTTCTGGATGCCTCAGGTGGAGCTGGTTCTGGATGCCTCAGGTTGTTGTTGGTTCAGCTCGGGTTCTCTGTCTGTTCGATAGAGGAGGAGTCTCCTGTGGTGAGGTCATTTGTCTGAAGATGGGGTCGTAGCAGTCTGACATAATCTACATAATCTTACTATCTGTCTTAGATGTTAAATGCCATCTAAACCCAATTAATGTCTACTAATGGTTGTGCCATATCCCTAAACATTGTTTCCACCCACTGTAACATGGCTACTCCAAATAACTCTTTCAGGAAACCATTTTCTTCTATAAATTAAAAATACCGACATGTTTCAAGCACCACATATTTCACACACTATAAAAGAACGTCCCCATATTTTCTCCATCACTTTTTAATCTCACTGTTATTTAGAACATAAGTAACTTTTGTGACTGGACATATCTGCAATGTCGCCACAATCTGCTGGGGAATTTTGTTCATAGAGTTTGTACGTACAAAGCTGTACTTGTGGGTTAGTAGCCTGTTTCTACTGTAATCATTTTTTCAATAACTGTGCTCAGGTCACCGGTCGGTTGTCCATAAACTTAACAGGGGTGTTTCTGGTACAGACTAAAACATGGATCCAGTGTATTTGGAGATTCCCCTAATCTGTAAATCCCCATCACTTACATATCCCAATCACTTAAAGCCATCTCATCATTTGATACAATAACTGCATATATGGGGGGGGGTGAATCATCTTGATTGTAACCGCCTCACCTTTGGGACTGAGTATTCCTAACTCCTCCTCTTGTGGCTCAGCTGATCTTTTGGATCAGTGAAACTCTCTGAAACACAGCTGGAGTTTTGTTAGTGATGTGGGCATTCTCTATGAGTGGACTAATGGATCCATGTCTTACTTGATATTGTACTCCCCATCCAACCAAAAAGGTGCCAAGTGTAATGAGCACAATCAACAATGCTATTCTAACTCTTATCCCTAGGGGACCCCACAATTAGTTTGGCTTTGTTCTTGACATCATCTCTATTTTGTCCATGGTTGTGTCAGTTACATAATTTAAATAATGAGTACTATAATAACGTATACGAAAATTGGACTCTTTTTCAGATGTAAAACAAAAAATAGGTTTTCACTTTAGTGTACAATCTATACAAATCTATAGACAATTTGTCTTTTGAGCTGTTTCTATCTTTATCTTATTTCTATTTATTGTTTTGTTTTGCCAAATCAGTCCTAACTCCCAATAATGTTCTGGAAGTTGCCGGTGAAGGGTGACAATGTGTGAGGTGGTGTCAATTTGCTCCTTTTTCTTTACCTTTAAACCGGAGCGCGTGTGAAGTTCATTACAACTTCTCACTGTTCCGTCCACCGGGATCAGCTCACTTTGTGAACTTTCACCCTCACCCAATCACCTGGCCGAACAGGAGTCTCTTCTGGAGTCTCGTCTGGTATCTCTGTAGCTTTGCTAGCCTGTGTAGACAAAACTTGGATAATATTACTCAGAGTTCTGACATATTCATCACTTCTATTCGTCTAATATCTAAAACTGGACCACTCCCTCCTTGGAGGAGACCCAAGCTTCAGCATACCTTTTGTCGTTATGTGACCTATTATTAAATACATGTTATTATTCATTAACTACAACGTCACTGAAATCAACATATCTGTATAATCATGACACTCCCTCCTTTGAGCATAACATGCTCAATTAATATTGCAATGATTACCCTATTCTGCACAGGACATGTAAAACCCATAACGTTGCACAAAATAAATATAACTCCTCCGTGTACCCATAAGGTGTACAAAATATATCATATGATGTATGGCTTTCTGATGGTATACAAACATATTCACTAAAATCTGCCATTAGCACAAAAATGTGTTTACTTGTTTCAGGAATGGCTTTTGTCCTGGTATTATGCATCATTGTTGCTACGAAAAACAATACCCCTGGTGTCGGTAATGCGTCTCAATAACTCTAGGATTAGAGGATTGGTTGATACTGCTGAACAAACATATGATAAAATAATATTTCTCCAAACTAGAGGGAAAATACGAACTATTCTCACAGAGGGTGACATGCATGGAGGGCTGGTGCCCCTCACTCAAAATGAGATATTGCCTTACGCACCACATTATAAATCAGTAAAGTCACTCAAGAATAAATAAATAAAAACTGATTCTTGAAAATGTTGTAAAAACCCTACAACTTCTTCATCCAAGCTCTCAATCAGTGTTATGTTATTTAGTTTGCAGCTCATTGCCTTAAAACAGATACTTCTAACCGATTATAAAATTTTGTTTATGAGAATAATGTAATCTGACTCCAAAAATCACATAGTTTTTTACTAAAAAACTACACTTCCACTAACAGTAAATGAAGTTCCCCTTTAAACACAGCCCCGGTCTTCTGACAGGGTCTATCTATGTACTGGCTGGAAAATGTTGGGCCAGTCTCTGTCGCTCTGTCACTGTTCTCCCTCTAACAGTCACTCTCTAGTTCTGCTGGGTTCTTGTTGACTTCTTCACTGGTTTGAGACAAGCGACCCTATCGGACACCTCCCTTTGTAGCCAGACTTCACCACAGCAGAATCGAGTTTCTGTTTTTAGGTCTCAACAGTTCCACGTCTGGTGTATCGCCGCCCCTTGAACTGCAGTCGGTGTAAACAGGAGGACTTGGTAAGGATCCTCCGTCTTGGGCGAGTACTATGTTTCCGTCTTCATATTTTGGGTGGAACCCCATCGTCTTGACCTCACTAGCTGTGTGGACACAATCGTTTTCTGTGTAGGGGAACAACATCACTCGTAATCTCTTTCCTTCTCATAGTTACAAAAATAGTCTGCTAAATGTTCTACTATGTTTTATGCTTTATGTGTAAATGCAATATGCTACTCACTATCTTGTTTTACATTAAACCTCTCCCTCCTGTGGTGACAGATGTGGCTCAATGTAGCTGGATTTCAAAATACCCTTGTGCTGAAGATGCATCACCTGGTGGTCTGGTCCTCTGAGCTTCCTCATTGTTGTGATTGATACCAGGGTGTCAGTGGCATTTGGGTCATGGTTGGCACCCCTGTTCGTCTTTGACATCTCTTGGACCCCCTGCCTCCGTCGTCATCATGGAAACCTCCCCCGGGGTATCGGCATGGAGGGCCGTTGTTTGGTGCAATGTTCTGCGGACACTCTCTGGACCAATGTGTCAGCTGACCACATTTGTAGCAGCCTTCATCTGTTCTTCGTCTTGATCGTGGCTCTCCTCCTCTGCCACTTTGTCTTCCTCGGAATTGTTGATTCTGCACCTGAATCTCTGGAGGTTTCCCCTCCCTTCTCCTTGTCTTGTTCCTACAAGCTACGGTGTCTTTTGTTTTTTCTGCTATGTCTTCCCTCACTGGCAGGTCTGCTACTCGGACCACATTTATGCTGTCTGCCAATAGGCTGGCATATTCCAGATGGAGTATCAGACTTGTAACTCTTATAAATCTTTCTTCAGCTTCCCTCCATATAGTTAACTGTTGTAGGCATTGTTCATGCTCATAGTCGAGTACTGCTCTTCTATGGGCTTTGGTTGGTCCAGTTTGATCATCTGCTGGAATCTGACTCTGCTTCTGGTCTCAACTTAGTTTCTTTCGGTGACATGCTCTCTTCCTATTCGAATGAATATTATTAAGTTAGCAAACATTGAAACACTAATCATCTGACTAGCACCTTCGTTCCTGATAAATAATATCCTATGTCACCCGAACTTAACTTTAAATCTGGGGGGGTTTTAGTTGTTAAAAGTTTTTTTTTTTTTAAGTTATAGATTTTTTTTTTTTTGAGAAAGTTTTTTATAAAATATTAATAAAGTAAATTAAAAATACAAATTATGCAAATTTTAAAATCTGAAATGTTAAACAAAAATTGTACAGTGTATCGTTTTGACTTTGAGATATGAACATCTAAATCTTGTGTACAGTCAATCAATTGGTGTTTGAATATTCTACAGTGTAGTTTGAAAGTCTATTATGAAAGTTTCTTATAATTAGAAACCACTTTGTAATTCTATCCTGGCGATTGGCGCATGTGTTCATTCATAACACTTAAAATCAAGAATAATTCTGTATTACCAACAGAGTGCGGTGTTGTAATTTCCAGCTCAATCCACTAGGGATCGCTGTTGCAAAACTGACCTCTTTTTAACAAGAAGTAGCTTATTTTCCTTAAAAATGGGAAGAAAATTAGAATATGGTTAAACACAGCACAGACAGTTTGCGAGACAGTGATGATAATGGATCTGTTTTCCGTGGTTTCACATAGACCATAATGACAAAGGGCTGGCAGTTGTAGTACTAACTGGATTCCCCTGAACACATTTGCAAACAAGAATATTTCAAATGAACCGCCAATATGCACTTGCAAACAAGAATATCTCAAATGAACCGCCAATATGCACTTGCAAACAAGAATATCTCAAATGAACCGCCAATATGCACTTGCAAACAAGAATACTTCCAAAACCAGACTCCTACAAATACCAAACTTCCCACGGTAAGATAACCTGTCTAGTTTATAATTCCAACTCTGCCAAGAAATATGATTTGTCCTTCTCAATATGGAGTGCCTAGCCTCATGTGAGTGTGACTGTGTGTGTAAACACAAACAGAGTACTTTCAATTAGCATTTCACGAAATGGCGACTGCCGTGTGGCTTATTTTCAGCATGAGGGCAAAACAAGATGGCAACTGATTTTCCAACCTTTAACCTGAAGAACAAAGGGATTTGAAAAAACACCTTGTGTCTCTCACAGGGGTGGTTTAAATAATGGCGGGGGGCAATCTTGTCAAGAAAATTCAACACAAAACAACACTGCAATTTAAAATAACATTTCTATCTAGTTTACTATGAACAAATGGGCTTTATCTTATTGATATCATCACTTAAAGTTAGGAACCCTTTACGCTTAAGCCATAAACCTATCTGCGTAATATTTGACTTTATAGTCCACTACAGTCAACTGCTGCCATTTAGACACGCTAGGTGGATGTATTATGGAAACCTATCAGCGACTATTAAATGACCGTCGTCAATTTAACGTAATGCTGCTGTAACCCCAAATACCGTATTCCACCCGCAATATCTTGGTTGAAAATAGAACAGTTATGACCACTGATAAAGGCTTACACCTTAATCAAGCCTTTTCCTCAAAAAAGGACTTTTTTAAAACAGTACTCAACTGTTTTCGACTAGCACTGTCTTCAGTTACTCAACCCGAAGTTGACTCGCTATGCCTTGTTGGTTTTCAATTACTTGGCCCGTAACCAACTCGCTATGTCTCATAGATCTTAACAATAATCGTTAAATGGACATATATATCCTTACGTCATAGGCTAACTAACTACTAACGTAACAAGAGACACCTACATGAAAACGCAACAAGACACCTATCCAAAGTACAATGACCACACACATTTATATTTAAAATACTAACACACACACAAATTAGTAGCTTGCAGAGTTAAATGTAAGAAAAAGAAGAAATATGAACTCACCCTGCTTGTGACAAAGCAACGCCCCAAGGTATATAATTCTTATTGTTATAAATGTGGTTGTTTTAACATTAATTTAGGCAGTCTCTCAGGAGTCCAACTTACCAGACAGACACACACTCCTATTGTTCACTATGTAATCTATTGAAGATTTTGAATAAACAGGTATTCTTTTACCTTTCTTTATTGGGCCCGAGTGTATATCTGCCAGCATTGTACAAACTCCTTTGAAAACTGCAACTGCTCTCCCGGTAGCACGAAATCACGTCGGGGTCACCAATTGTTATGCTGTGTTCGTTATTCTCGCGTCCAGGTAAGAAGCTTAAAAAGGAGACTAAATGGAGTCTCTGAGAAGGTTCAAAATTGGTACTTTAATTAATAAAAAGCGCGGTAATGTTACAAGCAGGATATTGTTCAGTCAGGAGAGAAAGTCTGCAGCTTCCTCTCCCTCTGATGGCCGTGCAGAAGAGAGCTTCCAAGCATTCGTCTTTCCCGCTTCTCGCTGTTCGCTCCTCCTCTCTGGCGGCTGTAGCGCCCTCGTTCTCCTGTGTCCGATATCGCGTTAAACAGAGGATTTCGACATTTTACATTCATTGCTTACTTCCACATGCCCTTTCTCCTCCTTATCTCTTTCATAACTGTATATGTAATACATGTTAACGGCGTCAATAGCCACTTTAATGATACTAATGGGCGGTAGTCCCGGATGTCGTCATGACAGATTTTCAGAATAAAAGCTTGGTATTGAGAACTTCCGGGTTTTTCCAGAATAAATAGCATTTAAACTGACGGTATGTTTAAGGTACATTATGCCACAAAACATTGATTTTAATTTCTAACACTATTTAAAACAAAGTTTAATTTTTTTTAAAGTTCAGTTTTAAGTGTGTTTTTGTATTTAAAAGGGCATTTGTATCCAGATTGTCAGACAAAACTGAATAAAGATCATTACAACAAATAAAGCAGAAAATGCCCCCATCTTATATGCATGCTTGACCCATACTTCAACACACTACGGTAACTCATTTAATCGTTTATTTGAACCGGGACAATGCACATTGATGAACATTTTAAACAAAATAATTCTTTCAAATGTAAATGAGCCAGATTTGAGCTTTGAGCTAATTTCCATCTTTAGTCCCGTCACATACAACATTTATGAACATGACAGTTATAAACATAGCAAAAATAAATACATTATATGCAGAAAGAGCATGAACAGCATACAAGCATTTACCACATGGAAGTACAATGTAGCAGCTTTGATATATAAAGTGCAAGAGAAGATACAAGAGCGACATAAAGTGCAAGAAGAGATACTCCTGTGTTAAAGTGCATTTAGCGGTGATTACACGTCTGTTTGTTTCTCAACCATTCTTTGAGTTGACCTTTAAAACTATTGAGTGTGGGACAATCCCGTATCTCAGTTAGGAGGCTATTGTTACGGTGTGTGCAGGAAGCAGGACCCAAATGCAGATTAATGTGACAAAAAATAGCTCCTTTATTACAAGGCTAACTATTAACAAACACAGAACAGAACACTCACCGCAGACCACGTCAATACACAAGACGAATCGACAAAGACAGACAGAAAAACCGGAGGAGGAACACAGAACTAGGGCCAACAGGGTGGGTGGAGGGGGTCTGGAGGACGGGCTTGGGCTGACAGCCCAGGGGCACAGCGGAGGACCCGGAAGGGGTCTCGGGCGGAAGGCCCGGGGGCAAGGCAGAGTTTGAAAAGGGGGTTATGGAGGGGCGAAGGCAGTGGCAGGAAGAGTCAGGGGGCCGGGCGGGGCCCGAGGGCGAGGACCGCGGCACTCAGGGGGACGGGCTCGAGGGCGAGGACCGCGGCCGGGAAAGTCAGGGGGCCGGGCTCGAGGGCGAAGGCTGTGGCTCTCAGGGGGCCGGGATCGAGGGTGAAGACTGCAGCTCTCAGAGGGCCGGGATCGAGGGTGAAGACTGCAGCTCTCAGAGGGCCGGGCTCGAGGGCGAAGATCAGCCAGCTCCGGAGGCCGGGCAGGAAGACACTGACGGGACAGCGCCGGAGGCCGGGCAGGACCCGGTGTCGGAGCTGGTGGGACAGGCCTCGGCAGGATCCCCCACGGAAGAGGACCAGGACACGGGATTGGCAGGAACCCTGGCAGGAGAGCAGTCGGCGGGACCTCCAATGGGACAGGACATAGGGTTGGCAGGACCCCCGGCAGGAGAGTAGTCGGTGGGGCCTCCAACAGCACAGGACATAGGATTGGCAGGACCCCCGGCAGGAGAGTAGATGGCGGGACCTCCAACGAGACAGGACAAAGGGATGGCAGGACCCCCGGCAGGAGAGTAGTCGGCGGGACCTCCAACGAGACAGGACAAGGAGTTGGCAGGCCCCCCGGCAGGAGAGTACACGGCGGGACCTCCAACGGGACAGACATACGATTGGTAGGACCCCTGGCAGAGGAGTAGTCGACAGGGCCTCCAACGGGACAGGACATGGAGTTGGCAGGACCCCCAGCGGAACCTCCAACGGACCAGGACATTGGGTAGGGACTTGAAACGTGACTCGAGAGGGGACTCGAGAGGGGACTCGAGAGGAGACTCGAGAGGGGAACCAAGGGGGAACTCGAGAGGGGACTCGAGAGGAGACTCGAGAGGGGAACTAGAGAGGGGACTCGAGAGGAGACTAGAGAGGGGACTCGAGGAGGGACTAGAGGAGGGAACTCGAGAGGGGACTCGCGAGGGGAACTAGAGGGGACTCGAGGAGGGACTAGAGGAGGGACTAAAGGAGGGACTAGAGGAGGGACTAGAGGAGGGACTAGAGGAGGGAACTCGAGAGGGAACTCGAGAGGGAACTGGAGAGGGGACTCGAGAGTGGACTTGAGAAGGAACTTGAGAGGAAACTGGAGAGGGGACTCGAGAGGAAACTTGATGGGACTGTGGCAGCTGGGGCCAGAGCTGGGTCTGGAACCATGGCTGCGGGGGCCGGAATTGAAGCCAGAATCATGGCTGTAAGGTCCGGTTCTGGAGCCTAAAACATGGCTGTAAGGTCCGGTTCTGGAGCCGGAAACATGGCTGAATGGGCCGGCTCTGGAGCCGGCGATGCGTCCGTAAACATTGAGGTGTGTGACGTCACTCTGCCGAGGGGAACCCCCACGGACAGGACGTGGGGATTTTTCCAGTAGGTCAGATCCAAACCTATGGATAGAGGAATGCACACCCTGCGTCTCCTTTGACGCACGGGGTCGATGCGCAGGCGAATAAACCACCTCTGAAGTCTCCTCATGTGAAAGAGACCCAGGGGAATCACCACGTGACCAGCTGACATCATGCCCAACAGCTGCATCACGGAAAGGGCTGTCACCACCCTGCCGGGTGTGACGCGCCTGAGGAGAGCTGTCAAATTCTCCACTCTCCGCTGTGAGAGTCGTGCTCTCATGCGGGCTGAGTTGAATTCCATTCCCAGATACATGATGATCTGGGAGGGAAGAGGACAGCTCTTCTCCCAGGTGAGATACGAGTTGTACCGTCTGTAAAGCAGCTTCCTCTCTGGAGCGAGCCAGCAACAGCAGGTCGTCCAGATAAAATAACACTCATCCCTCCTCTGCGTAGCGGCTCCAGCGCCGTCTCTACACACTTTGAAAAAGTGCGTGGAGCCAGGGAATATCCGAACGGCAGTCGATTGAACTGGTATGCTATTCCCTGGAATGAAAATCGCAGGAATTTCCTGTGTTTTGGGATGATGGTTATGTGGAAGTAAGCATCCTTTAGGTCTATGGAGGTGCACCAATCTCCCCGGTGCACACACTCCATTACCTGATTGATTGTCAGCATGTGAAACGGTCTTTTCTGTATCACTTTGTTGAATGCTGACAGATCTAGGATGGGTCTCATCCCCCCGGTCTTTTTCGGGATAAGAAAATAACGGGAGTAAAACCCCTGATTTTCTTCCCCTTGCGGAACCCTGGAGATTGCTCTCTTTAACAGGAGTTTCCGTAGCTCTGACTGGAGCGCAAGACACTGTTCTTGGGATGACAGAAGTGTTTCCTGAATCCCCTTGAACTGCGGGGGGGGGGGTAAGGCAAATTGCAGAGAGTAACCTCTGCTGATCAGCCTGCTCATCCATCCGTCCATTAAACATAGCCGCCTCCACTCTGAGCATCGCTCTGAGAGCGGGCGTACCTGTTTTTGTTGTGCTGTGGTAGTCATGGTGACAAGCCATGCCAGAGCCCTCACCGCCGTTGCTTGTGAAGCAACCCAAGGGGGGCCCCACCCTAAAGGGCTGTGCAGGGGTCTCCACACGCTGTATCACACACCGACTCTCATCCTGTCTCTGTTTAGAAAAAAACTCATAAACAGGACCCTGAGGCGGATTTATGCTCCCACTCACGGAGGTGTGTGCAGTGCTTTTCACCTCTTGCGTAATAGCTGCGCTAGGCTTAATACGACTGTGTGTAGGCACAACTGAGACAGAGGAAAAACCATGCTGCTTGTTACCCGAAAGGATAGAAGTGGCTGATTTATATGTCAAGCCCTGCTGTCTTATAACCGACTGGTTAAATACCGCAGGCTTATACAGCGAGCCTAGCTGTTTGCTAACCGACAGATTAGAAACCGCTGGCCCAAACGGCGAGGATTAAGCAACACATCCTGCTGCCTTTTAATCAATGGATTAATGGCAGCCGGCCTGACTAGTGTGGGGGATACATGAGACACAGTTGCTACAGACACACTGTTGAGATTTGAATCTTTATTGATAAATCTCTCTTCCCACATAACCCCCCCAAAGAGTCATCTTCGGTTCTGCTTTCTCCGAGGTTCACTCGGAGGAGCAGACCAGGAGCGGGGGTTCTTCCTTCCCCTCCGGCTCGTCGCCTGCAGATCCTGTCTCTGCGGCGGAGGAGCGGAGACCTGTGACGGAGCCCCTGCCGCTGCCGAAGGGCGATTCTGACGCCGCTGCTGCTCTCGCCGCTGTCCGCGCTGCCCCCGTTGAGACTGTTGCGGGGGCTGCGGAGGCTGTCGTTGCTGTCGCTGCTGTCGCTGAGGCCGTTTGTCTCTAAGCCAGCTAGCGTGACGCCTTATGTCATCTGCCTGCTGTCGCAGATTTCATGGTCTCCACCATGGTGTGGAACTGTGGTCCAAATAGTCCGTCCGGACTGATTGGAGCCTCAAGCAGATCCTTTCCTGCACCCTCCAGTATATTCCCCTGCTGTAGCCAGAGATACCGGTGGACCTGTGTCGCCCATGCCGCAATCCGCGCCTGCGAGACTGCGATTGCTGCACACAGTGTAAGTGCAGTACTAGCCGCCTTCCCTATCTCCTCAGCCTCCACTGAGGACATAGTTTTTGACCGCTCCGACCTTTCCACCATGGAGTTTAACAGCAACGCTATGTTGTTCGCCGCCGCTGACGCCTGAAACGCACACTGGTGCATTCTGTCCGTCTGTTGGACGACAAACCGATCTTTGGTGGCAGCCAGCATGGGTTGCCGTCCGGTAACTGCGCTGGCCTGCCTAGCCCCAAAGAACGCTGTGAGGTTCGGCTCTAGAGGAGGCACGGTCGGGAAACCCACATCCGTGAATCCCACCACTCTCGTGAGGGGCACGTATGTCCCTATCGGAGCTTTCATTGCTCCAGGGTCCTCTGCCGCCCCTCCTGGTACTTCCTTATGGCCGGGAAGCGTGGCCAGACCGGGTCACTCCTTACCCTGTGTCCTTACATGTCATCCGGAGGCGAGCTCTCCTGAGCCAGGGGAACGGGGAGATTTCTCCAGGCGGCTGCCTTGGATATAATCTCCGGAAGTTCCAGGAGAATCCCGCCAATCGACAGCAACGCCGTGTTGGCGGAGATAGGGATCACGGGGATCATACACCGGACCTACACCGGGTCCCCTACCTGTCTCCTCCGTCCGGAGGGGAGAGATAATGGGGGACTCCTCACCCGGTGATCCCTGAATGGAGGGGACGTAGTCGTCCGACTCGTGCCCGCCATTCGGATCCAGGAAATCAAGGGCTTTGTCCCCGGAGTACTCCTCCTGGACAGGCCAATCGTCCTCGGCAGCTGCAGCAGCGAGAGCGTCCGCTCTCTGCTGTCTGAGGGCCAGCGGCAGCCGGGCACAATGCGAGCATGATACCCCGGGAGTGAGAGCAGCGTTCGCATGCTCTATTCCCAGGCAGAACTCACACTGTGAGTGCCTGTCAAAGCTCATAATGTAGCCCGACCCGCATACGAGGCAATCTCTGACGCAACCTTGACTTTCCTGCCCAGTCTCCATCCTACGCGAAAAACAAAGCTTTTTAGGAGGAATGTTTGTTTTTCAGTAAGTAGCTCTTTAAAAGAACTAGTTTTGCCTGTCAATGCTTCTGCAACGTGTGCTGAGTGAGTGCTGAAGAAAAGTAGGAGTGGATTGTAGGGCCTACTTCCTATTTATACGGAAGTGAGCCTGAAGGTGGGGCCCACGTCGTAGGTGGGCGTGGAATAAGTCTGTCAGTGCTGCACACGTGCAGTGGGGATTACCCAATAGCGATAGCCTTAGAGGGCGAAGCCTTATACGATATAGAACACTAAACTATTAAGTAATGTTGGTAAAACACCTTCAGGATACATAT
The DNA here is from genome assembly GCF_902827115.2 of Pseudochaenichthys georgianus. Taxonomy (NCBI): domain Eukaryota; kingdom Metazoa; phylum Chordata; class Actinopteri; order Perciformes; family Channichthyidae; genus Pseudochaenichthys; species Pseudochaenichthys georgianus. The sequence continues at coordinate 29,634,465 of NC_047517.1, forward strand.
GTAATAATATACTGATACTACTTATTTGTTCTGCTGGTTGCCCCAAGGCACAACAACTTGCTTTGCAATACAGAGAGCATTGTGCTTACATCCTCACTTGTTCTGAGTGTCAAAAAGTCATAATTTACCTATTGCGCTGGTGTTTCCCTGTAAGACTAAAATCATGTTAAGCATAATATTTTACCATGTTCAGCAGATGCCTAAAGTAATGCAATGACTTTGATTGTGTTGTGCCCTCAACTCCCTGTTTGCCACAGAGAAGCATGTGTTGAAGGCTTAGCACAGCAAAATAACTTATTTGACGAAAGGCTGCCAAGGGAGATAACATGGCAGAATACATTATGATGATATTAACCAAGACAACAATGAGTGACGTTGGCCGCTGGAGGGGTAACAGACTCCTAGCATAATCCCATTTCTCAACACAACACTTCAACAAGAGGACATAGTGATGTAGTTGCAGGGTCTCGGGAAAACAAATGACATTTTAATGAGTATAATAATGCATGTCTAATACTTACATTCTCAAAACAGGAGTCATTTGAATGGATATGGATTTGTAATTGTATTTGGAAAATCCCACATGGTGTTTCTCCTCTACAATCTAAATTATACATATTGAATCTTACATTTTTCCTTGTATTGTGCCAATTCTGTTCTCACCTTTTGCCTCTCATCGCCTCACTCGAGTGCTTTCAGGCCTCCTTGTAAAGAAAGAGCTCTCTGATGCCGGTTCTCCATCTTCTGGGAATGCTATACTGACATTAATGGCCCATTTAAGCTGGTGAATGCAATTTAATGCTGTTTCAAACTAAGTTATGTCAAGCTGTAATGGTAGTTAATGGTGTTGTTTGCTGAGTCACTGGAATAAGTTATCATCTAATTCCGAGGATTAAATGGCATGCACATGCTTTTCTTTAGTTGTTCCATGACTCAACAAGAACAAACAAATCACAGAGCAGCGTGGATTGTCAGCATTTTTAACAACCAGTGGGTGGAACAGGCTTCTTGTGACAGTAGAATAATTACGTTTATGGGTCATTCCAGAATTTCATGTCCCCCATATACAAAATCTAATAATCCATGCCCAAAATGCTATAACATGCACTTGTTGTGTTAAACATACTTGTATTGAGACAAAATGTATATAAAATTGTAGAAAAAGTGGTTTCAAAATATTATTTAAATTATCAAATAGCTCTCGAACATCCCCTAAAATGACATTTTTCTCTTGTCCCCGCTTCTTGGTGACCAACTTGCATGTCAAATATAACATTTAAAATAGGGATATTTACTTTTTTTGGTGTTATTCTATTGATATATGTCTCTTGTAATGGTAAAATCAATTTGTTAAATCATAAACATATTTTAGATAACAGTAATTTTGCACAGAAGGTGTGTCCCTCAACATGCGTTCAACCCTGTTACCCAAACCTTTTTAGGTTGGCACAGGAAGTGAACAAACTGTAATTCAGATGACACAGTGGAAGTGACATCAGCAAGCCATGTGCTAGTTTCATGGGTAGACCAAAACTAAGTCCTCTCTTTTATTTTTCATATTTTTACAATCTTTTCAGTCTAAAAAGAGTGTGGCACTCTGACCCACTCAACCCTGTTACTCATATTATCAGAATAAAGCATATTCATTTCAAAGTTATCTTTCTTGCATTAGATATCCAAGTTTGTCCTTGCCTTGAAAGTAGCATTACATGCTACATCTAGCAATAATTCCTGAGGTTAAAGCTCAAATTAGCATTGATTTTCAACCCTGTTACTTTCAACCCTGTTACTATAATTAGAGTAACAGGGGTAATTCTGCATTGGAAAATATTAATTTGATGCCTAGCTGGGCAAATCACTTTTTTTGATGGTTTGTTATCTGTTTTTCCTAAATACATAAAAAAAATTATAAAATAAAAGGTTAATTTTTCAAAAATGTGGGTGTCTAAATTGTCCTCCAATTCTGGAATGACCCTTATGCATTTTCCCCAGCTGTACAATTCATTTTCTGTTATCGATGTGTCACAAAATATTTGATAGATTAATTCTTTGGTCTTAAAAAAATAGGGAAACCTGTCAATTCTATTTTCTCTTTTTGCATAGAAAAGAACTTTAACAATTACATTACATTGCATTTAGCTGACGCTTTTATCCAAAGCGACTTCCAATAAGTGCGTTCGACCAACAAGATACAAACTTGAAGAAAACAGAATCTTATAAGTACATCAGGTTTCATAGAGAAAACATTTCAAGTGCTACTCAACTGCTTTTAGATAAGCCAGCCCTTTATTAGTATATAAGTGCTTTGTTAGAAATGATTTGTTAGTAATTCTATTGATCGAAGTGGAGTCGAAAGAGATGAGTTTTCAGTCTCCCCCGGAAGATTTGCAAGCTATCTGCTGTCCTGATTTCAATGGGGAGCTCATTCCACCATTTTGGAGCCAGGATAGCAAACCCACGGTGTTTTTGCTGCTGGGAACTTGGGTCCCCCTCGCAGTGCGGGTGCAGCGAGCCGTTTGGCTGATGCAGAGCGGAGTGCACGTGCTGGGGTGTAAAGTTTAACCATGTCTTGGATGTAGGAAGGGCCAGATCCATTCGCAGCATGGTACGCAAGTACCATTGTCTTGAAGTGGATTCTAGCAGTCAGTGAAGGGGGCGGAGGAGTGGCGTGGTGTGGGAAAATGTAGGAAGGTTGAAGACCAGACGAGCCGCTGCATTCTGGATGAGCTGCAGCGGTCGGATGTCACATGCAGGTAGACCAGCCAGGAGGGAGTTGCAGTAGTCTAGGCGTGAGATGACGAGAGCCTGGGCCAGAACCTGCGTCGCTTTCTGGGTCAGGTGGGGACGTATCTTCCTGATGTTGTAAAGCGTGTATCTGCAGCAGCGGGTTGTAGCAGCGATGTTTGCAGTGAAGGACAGTTTGTTATCTAGGATCACACCCAGATTCCTTGCAGTCTGCGTCGGGTAAAACAACAGAGGTGCCGATGTTGATTGTTAGGTCAAGAGTGGGACAATCTTTTCCCAGAAGGAAAAGCAGTTCAGTCTTGTCAAGGTTGAGCTTGAGGTCGTGAGCAGACATCCACTGAGAGATGTCCGCTAGACAAGCAGAGATGCGTGCGACGACCTGGGTCTCTGAGCGGGGAAAGGACAGAATTAATTGGATGTCGTCAGCATTGCAGTGGTATGAAAAACCATGCGGGCTAATGACAGATCCGAGCGAGTTTGTGTACAGGGAGAAGAGGAGGGGACCAAGAACAGAGCCCTGAGGGACCCCTGTAGTTAATTGACAAGGGTCGGACTCGGACCCTCTCCAATTTACCCTGTAGGTACGGTCTTTGAGGTATGAGGTGAGGAGGGAAAGTGCAGAGCCTGAAACTCCAAGTTTGTCGATTGCAGCAGACAGGTCCAGAAGGATGATGACAGAGGAGAGGGAGGCTGCTTTAGCCGTGTGCAGTTCCTCAGAGACAGCAAGGAGGGCAGTTTCTGTTGAGTGACCTGCCTTGAAACCAGACTGGTGCGGATCCAGAAGGTTGTTCTGATGGAGATAACAGGAGAGTTGTTTAAAGACAGCACGTTCTAGTGTTTTAGACAGGAACGGGAGGAGAGAGACAGGCCTGTAGTTTATAACATCAGACGGGTTGAGAGTGGGTTTCTTTAGGAGAGGGTTTACTCTTGCCTCCTTGAGACTGTTTGGAAAGTGACCAGAAGTTAGAGAAGTGTTGATGAAATGGGTGAGAAACGGTAGAATATCAGGAGCGATAGTCTGAAGAAGGTTTGAGGGGATAGGGTCCAGAGGACAGGTGGAAGGACGGGCAGAGGTAATGAGGGTAAGAACCTCACTTGGAGAGAGAGGGGAAAAGGAGGTCAGTGTGTGGGTGAAAGGTGGGTCTGGTGACCCAGTGGTGAGTAAAGGTGAGTCAGAAAAAGAAGAGCGAATATCATCAACCTTTTATTCAAAGTGGTTAACAAAGTCGCTTGACAGAAGGGAGGAGGGAGAAGGGGCTTTGGGGGGTCCAAGAGGGTCGAGAAGATGGAAAATAGTTTTTTGGGATTGGAATAGGAAGATTGGATCTTATCTTGAAAGAAAGTGCTTTTTGCCTGAGAGATCGAAGCAGAGAAAGAGGAGAAAGAGGAGAGCCTGATAGGTTAGGAGGTCGTCATGGTTTCCACCGTTTCCGCTCAGCAGCCCGAAGGATGGTTCTATTGGCACGCAGTGCATCATTTAGCCAGGGAGCAGGAGGGGACTGACGAGCCTGCCGAGATGTGAGAGGACAGAGAGAGTCCAGAGAGGATGAGAGAGTAGAGAGGAGAGTTTCTGCAGCAGAGTTTGGAGGCAGGAGTTGGAACGAGTCAGAGGAAAGGAGGGCTGAGAGCACCGATGAGGCAAGGGTATAGGGGGAGAGGGAACGAAGGTTGCGGCGGACAGGTGCAGAATGAGAAGAGATTAGTTTGTTATGTTTGGAAAGGGGTAGAGAAAATGAAATGAAGAAGTGATCGGATGTGTGGAGCAGGTTAGAAGTAGTGCAGTTCCTTGAGAATACGAGATCAAGGACATTGCCAGCTTTATGAGTTGGTGGGGATGGAGACAGTGAGAAAGCAAAGGTGGTTAAAAGAGATGTTAGTTCAGATATCATCCCTGTCTGGAGGTTGAAGTCTCCGAGAAGTACAGCGGGAGGGCCAGTTTCAGGGATCAGGGCTCTCGACTAACTTTTTTCACCATCCTCCCGGAACCGTCCCGAAATACAATCTAAGCCGTCCCGAAATTAATGTGGACCGTCCCGAATTTAAAATGTTAGTTTTTCTACATTATCATTAGTTAAAATCATTCAAAGTGGCCTTTAACATAAATAAAACATCATACAAATCATTAGATGATAATTCATCAACCTTTTTATTTGAGTAAATCAGTAATCACATAAACAAAGGCCAAATATATTTAAACAAACACACAAACGAGAAAATTACTCTAATATTGAATAAAATCAAGTCCCATCCAATTAACAAAAAAATCCAACACTCTGTCCTGAAGACATAAATTAATATCCTGAAGACAGAACCCAGAGTAACCACTAACCAGGATGACATTCTGTAACACAGTCAGGAGACCTTTACAAACTGGCCCGCCCCGTCACACACAGACGGGAGAGAGAGATCTTGTCTGGATTGGAAAGCTCGAAAATACATCATAGACGCATGTTGTAGTCTTATTGCATATTAGAAACGGAGTTGGCGAAACTAAAACTGCGATATAATGTGTATGTAGCAATAATACATTATGACATATTTTTTAAATGTCTCCAGTACCGATAAAAAGTCCGATAACGTCAGAGCTTAACGTTACCACTGTCTTTAATAATTCCGGCCCGGGGCCCGTTTAATACCGGGGCTCGGTACCCATCTCTACATGGAGGCGCATCATATTGCTAAGGACTAAATACGATGGAGGGTTCTCTTCTCAGCCTTATTACCCATAGGGGATGAAGAGGAGTAAGTAATTAAAGAGGCCGGCACTCCAGGGTCTGATTCTGCTGTGCGTTTTTGTGATGTAACGGTAAAACATTTCAGAATTCCTCCACGGGATGCCATTGTCATTGTACATCACTCAATCCACGAAATACACACACTCAGTACATAGCTAGACCCGCACATTTGCGGGCCAGGAATTCGCGGGCACAGCCAGCTGGGTGGCTGGCTGACAGCCAGCGGCACAGCTGTAGCTACGTGTGTATTTCACAGGTTGCTAAATGTTTTGTGCGTGTGTGTTTTATGTTGACAAGGAGGTTTAATAACTGTGTGCTACACAACACGTGCAGTCGGTTTCATTTTAATCGCCGTTTGTAGTAGAGTTAGCAGGGTATTTTTATTTTAACTCTCGTCCCAAATTCCTCCCAAAATTATTTTTTATCCTTCCCGACAATATTTTTTCCGGCCCCGGGACGACGGGCAGTGGCGGAGCCAGGACATTTTCAGTGGGGTGGCCAGGATGGAACCAGTGATCATTTTGGGGTGGCATTGAAATCACTATTATATGAACATAAAAATACATCTCACTATAAAATAAGGGGTTATTTAAGGCACCTACAACACACCTCTACATTATTTGGGATTAAGCTAGTGGTGGAATAGATCAAATCATATCCAGTATATCTAACTATTTTTTTCGTATTCCCGCAGGCAAAGTATCAACGAAGCTGACATTATACAAATGTAGTGCAATATACAGACTGTTTAGCTTATGGTGATCAGCAGCCCTATGAGCTCATTCTCTCAGTGTATCATCAGGAATACAGAGACACACACACATCATTTAAATAAGAGTTTTTTTTAAATTAAATTATCGGTTAAGAATTAACATCTTAAAGTAAATAACAATAAACAATAGCCCTTAACCCTGTAAGGCCCCCGGTTGTTATTTTACAACATTACTTTAAGCTATCCAAAAAAAGTCAGTAAATGTTTGTTTTTTTAAAAGACTACATTTACATAGTCAAACGGTCCTTTTGTTCAGCCTCACAATATTGGGTAGTAAATATGTTATAGGTCCTGCCCTCTGGCCATACAGACTAACATTCCTGACAATAGATCTCAATAATCATCTTTTATGGTGTAAATGCCTTTTTAATAACATTTTTGAATGGAACATTCTCAACATGAATGCATCAATCTCTGTCTATACCCGTGTACACTCATGTTCCGATTAACCCAGCTTCCCCAAATGTCTTTCTTTTTGGTGTCTATATACGCTGGGATCCGGAGTCATGGATGATCCTGCGGTCCTGTGTCCTGGATCGCGAGCGCTGGATCTTGAGTCGTGGCTGTGGTCCTGGATCATAGGTCCTGGATGGATATCCTCGTGGATTCATCTTCCTATTATACACACATGCATTTCCAAACATTTGGACTACCTATGTTGCAAATGTATTATCTTTTCAATTTACACACGGCATCTATTGCACGTCTGTCCGTCCTGGGAGAGGGATCCCTCCTCTGTTGCTCTCCCTGATGTTTCTCCCATTTTTCCCTTTAAACTGGGTTTTCTTTGGAAGTTTTTCCTTGTACGATGTGAGGGTCTAAGGACAGAGGGTGTCGTATTGTCATACTGATATTCTGTACACACTGTGAAGACCACTGAGACAAATGTAACATTTGTGATATTGGGCTATATAAATAAACATTGATTGATTGATTGATTGATTGATTGATTGATTGATTGATTGATTGATTGATTGATCAATCCAAATAAATATAACTTAAATATGTGGGAAATTACTGTGTTTGAAATGTATAATTGAAATGAGATGTTAGCTTTTTGTTTTGATATATATATATATTGTATTCCAGGGTCCCTTCAGATATGTTAAGTGGCATGTAATTCAACACAATGATGCTCACCTCCTTCAAAGTGAAATTTAAGACTTCTGCATTTTCTATATAGATAATAACAGTACTTAATGTCAGCTTAGTAAAAAAAAAAACATAACAATTATTATTTACAATGGACTAGCTTAACAGACTAATTTCCACCACTCATGGACCACACCCACCTTTTCTCTTGAAATAATGGGTGACATACTGTCGTCCTTTAGTCCCTCTCTCTTTTCTTTTCTTTTTGAAAGCCTGACTTTGTGAGTCGTTGAGACATGGCACACACGTAAGTACTAGCATCCCTGCTCCTCACATGCTCTCACTCTCTGCTAGAGAGTGCCATTAGGAGCTGGAGGCAGGACCAAACCATTACATCTTAATAGAGGGGGGTGTACAGAGGCTTTGGATAATTAACTTTTGGAAGAAAATAAGTGAAATGAATTGTAAGTTTAGTGAGTACATTATCAATACAATGTTATATTAACGTTAATTCTTGATGAATGATGAAAGGTTACTTAAACATTTTTTCTTAATGTTCTAAAATTGTTTGGGCCCCTGTGTTTGGGGTGGCCAATAGGGTGGCCAGGATTCAGCTGGGGGTGGCCACGGCCACTCCCAGCCACCCCCCAGCTCCGCCACTGACGACGGGACGTCCTTAAGCTCGAGCCCTGTCAGGGATGTGTGAGAGGAGATTATCTAATTCCTCCAAGAAGTTCCCCAAGGTGTCTGGTGGACGGTAGAGAACAACAATGGTTAGTTGTATAGGATGGGTTACTGTGACGGCATGGAATTAAAAGGGGGAAGGAGCGAAGTTAGGTAGCTTGAAGAGGGAAAAGCTCTGGGCTGCTGGGGTGGATGTGTTGGATGGAGTAATCCAGGTCTCAGTGAGAGCAAGGAAATCCAGAGACTGTAGGGAAGCGTAGCCAGAGATGAAGTCAGCCTTAGGAACAGCTGACTGGCAGTTCCACAGGCCGCCTGTAACTAGATGTTGGATCTCAGTGGAGCATGTGGGATAGACGAGAGCAGGCCGGTTATATCGATTAGGAGATACACGGGGCCAGTGATAATTGCGAGAACACACATAAACAGGAATGGAGAAAATACACATGATTATAGCATGAGGGGCTAAAAAACAAAATCAAATAAAACACCAGCGATACTTGTCTCAATCAAAGTAGGATTTGCCTCCTCTTTGCCTCCCTCGTGACTCCCGCAGGACTCTAATGTCTTTGTCAGTCTTTGACTCCCGCAGGACTCTAATGTCTTTGTCAGTCTTTGACTCCCGCAGGACTCTAATGTCTTTGTCAGTCTTCGTCTGAAGCTGACGCTCCAGGAAAGTGCTACCTAAAATGGACACCTGATTGCTGAGTTCTCACAGCTGTGGGGCCACGCCCCTTTAATTAGTTAACTCTCTGCAGCTGGTGGCCCTCAAAAGGAAATCGAGACTGGCTCCCTCCTGAGTTGTTATTGTCTTTTCAGTGGCACAATGGTTTTACAATTACATGAAACCCTAAGTTATAAAGTTATGAGTTTAACCCTTAATACAGTTACACCTACTCAATAAAGCTCTTAGTAGTGATGGCGAGATGAAGCCTTATGAAGCTTTGAAGCTTTCCAGCCAATTGGTTCGCAAAAGGGTTCATCTCATGAGGCTTCATCATGGGCTTCATTTGAACACAAACCCCCCTGCTGGTCAAAGGGTGTAAAACAGGCAGATTGGACATCTCAACAGTGTGCTCTATCTCATACCGAGTTCCCAATGAGTAAAGCCTTAAAATAACTCTAAACAACGAACATTAAATCCTATTTTCATGTTAACAATATTGTATTTATTCCAGTTGAATGATTGTGAATGAAAAGCCTAAGGAGGCTGGTAAACATTGCAAAGAGGGATTTGTATTCCTTAATAATATTCATAAACTTAACCATGTTGTAGCCGGAGAAAGGCTAAACCATATCAAAGAATACATTTATTAACTACATTATCTCATTTAGCTGTAGCTTTTATAAACAACAACAAATACGTATTGGGCAGTCATTGAACCAGGGACCCTGCGGTCGTGAGTCAACTGCTTTCCAGCTGAGCCACAGCACACACATTAAATCTTCCTGAAAACATTGACACATATGTATTCCTGTATTTATTCATTTATTTGTTTATGTTTTTATTCCTACATTTATTTATGCTTGCATCCATTTACTACTTATTGACATGTTCCAACCTATATGAGTGAGGGTCTCTCTTGATTCCATCGTGTCACCGGGCCCGGGACAGGAAGGATAATGTGATTCTTAGTATACATCCATGGGTATTATGAGCGTTGTGGTTCAACGGTTCAACCGATCTGAATCGCTTCGTGAAGCAGTCACGTGGTATCGACAGGCAGCGAGGCTTCGTTTGTCATCGATGACATCACTGGCACAAAACGATACAAGCCTCGATACATCTCCATCCATCCATCCATCTTCTCCCGCTTATCCGTGGTCGGGTCGCGGGGGTAGCAGTTCCAGCAGAGAGCCCCAAACTTTCTTTTCCCTGGCGACATCAACCAGCTCTGACTGGGGGATCCCAAGGCGCTCCCAGGCCAGCGAAGAGATATAATCCCTCCACCTGGTCCTAGGTCTACCCCTTGGTCTCTTCCCAGCTGGACGTGCCTGGAACACCTCCCTAGGGAGACGCCCAGGTGGCATCCTAACTAGGTGCCCGAACCACCTCAACTGGCTTCTTTCGACGCGAAGGAGGAGCGGCTCAACTCTGAGTCCCTCCCTGATGACCGAACTTCTCACCTTATCTCTAAGGGAGACACCAGCCACCCGGCGGAGGAAACCCATCTCGGCCGCTTGTATCCGCGATCTCGTTCTTTCGGTCATGACCCATCCTTCATGACCATAGGTGAGGGTAGGAACGAAAATGGCCCGGTAGACAGAGAGCTTTGCCTTCTGGCTCAGCTCCCTTTTCGTCACAACGGTGCGGTAAAGCGATTGCAATACCGCTCCCGCTGCTCCGATTCTCCAGCCCATCTCACGCTCCATTGATCCCTCACTCGAGAACAAGACCCCGAGATACTTGAACTCCTTCACTTGGGGTAAGGACTCATTCCCTACTTGGAGTGGACAGTCCATCGGTTTCCTGCTGAGAACCATGGCCTCAGATTTGGAGGTGCTGATCCTCATCCCAGCCGCTTCACACTCGGTTGCGAACCGATCCAGTGAGTGCTGAAGGTCGCAGACCGATGAAGCCATCAGAACCACATCATCTGCAAAAAGCAGTGGTGCAATCCTTAGTCCACCGAACTGCAGACCCCCCCCCCCACGACTACGCCTCGAAATCCGATCCATGTATATTACAAACAGGATTGGTGACAAAGCGCAGCCCTGGCGGAGGCCAACCCTCACTGGAAATGGGTCCGACTTACTGCCGAGGACCCGGACACAGCTCTCGCTTTGGGAGTACAGAGATTGGATGGCCCTGAGTAGAGACCCCCTCACCCCATACTCCCGCAGCACCTCCCACAGTAACTCCCTGGGAACCCGGTCATACGCCTTCTCCAAGTCTACAAAACACATGTAGACCGGATAAGCGTACTCCCAGGCCCCCTCCAGGATCCTTGCGAGAGTAAAAAGCTGATCCGTCGTTCCACGACCAGGACGGAATCCGCATTGTTCCTCCTCAATCTGAGGTTCGACAATCGGCCTGACCCTCCTTTCGAGTACCTTGGAGTAAACTTTCCCGGGGAGGCTGAGTAGTGTGATGCCTCTGTAATTGGCACACACCCTCTGATCCCCCTTTTTGAAAAGGGGGACCACCACCCCGGTCTGCCACTCCTTCGGTACTGTTTCCGACTCTCCGATCTCATCCACCCCCGGGGCTTTGCCACTGTGGAGTTGTTTGACGACCCCAGTGACCTCCCCCCGGGAGATTGGCGTTGATCCCCCGTCATACTCCAGCTCTGCCTCTAACATAGAGGGCGGAGTTGTCGGGTTCAGGAGTTCCTCAAAGTGTTCCTTCCAACGCCCAACACTCCATCAGTTGAGGTCAACAACGTCCCATCCTTACTGTACACAGCTTGGATGGTTCCCTGCTTCCCCCTCCTGAGGTGTCGGACAGTTTTCCAGAACAACTTTGGTGCCGCCCGAAAGTCCTTCTCCATGTCTTCTCCGAACTTCTCCCACACCCGCTGCTTTGCCTCGGCCACGGATGAGGCTGCTGCCCTTCGGGCCTGTCGGTACCTTGCAACTGCCTCGGGAGTCCCCCGGGATAACAAATCCCTGAAGGCCTCCTTCTTCAGTCGGACGGCTTCCCTGACCACCGGTGTCCACCAGGAGGTTCGAGGGTTACCGCCCCTTGAGGCACCTAGGACCTTGAGACCACAGCTCCCCGCCGCGGCTTCGGCAATAGAGGCTTTGAACACCGACCACTCTGGTTCAATGTCCCCAACCTCCACAGGAATGCCCGAAAAGCTCCGCCGGAGGTGTGAGTTGAAGGCCTCCTGAACTTGGGCCTCCTCCAGACGTTCCCAGTTCACCCGAACTACACGTTTGGGCTTACCAGGTCTATCCAGAGGCTTCCCCCGCCACTCGACCCAACTCACCACCAGATGGTGATCAGTTGACAACTCCGCCCCTCTCTTTACCCGAGTGTCCAAAACATACGGCCTCAGGTCCGATGATACGATAACGAAATCGATCATGGACCTTCTGCCTAGGGTGCTCTGGTACCACGTACACTTATGAGCATCCTTATGTTCGAACATGGTGTTTGTTATGGCCAATCCATGACTAGCACAGAAGTCCAGTAACAAACCACCACTCCGGTTCAGATCAGGGGGGCCGTTCCTCCCAATCACGCCCCTCCAAGTGTCTCCATCATTGCCCACATGTGCGTTGAAGTCTCCCAGCAAGACTAAGGAGTCCCCTTCAGGAGCCCCATACAGGACTCTTTCCAGGGTCTCCAAGAAGGCCGAATACTCTGAACTGCTGTTGGGTGCATAAGCACACACAACAGTCAGAGTTTTCCCCCCCATAACCCTCAGGCGTAGGGAGGCGACCCTCTCGTCCACTGGGGTAAACTCCAACAACGAAGCACCTAACCAGAAGTAAGGTTCCAGAGCCGACGCTGTGCGTAGAGGTGAGCCCAACCAGATCCAACTGGTACCGCTCCACCTCCCGCACAAGCTCCGGCTCCTTCCCCCCAGAGAGGTGACGTTCCACGTCCCCAAAGCCAGCTTCTGCCGCCCGGGTCTGGTCCGTCGAGACCCTCCGCTTTCACTGCCACCCTTCTGGCAGCGCACCCGACCCCATCGATGTTTCCCGTAGGTGGTGGGCCCGCGGGACGGAGAAGCGGAGGTGTTGCCCACGTTGCCTTTTCGGGCTGGGCCCGGCCGGGCTCCGTGGCAAGCCCGGCCACCAGACGCTCGCCGACGAGTCCTCCTTCTGGGCCTGGCTCCAGAAGGGGACCCCGGGCTTCCTCCGGGCCGGGTATCCTCACTTCCTGTGTCGTCTTTCATGAGGTCTTTTGAACCAATCTTAGTCTGGCCCCTTGCCTGAGACCAATTTGCCATGGGAGACCCTACCAGGAACACAAGGTTCCAGACAACACAGCCCCAGGTTCATCAGGTTCATCAGCCTCGATACATGCTTCACAAAAAGCTTCGGGGATTACTCGACACACGCTCCGAAGCCTCGGCGCAATACGTAACATCACTAGCTCTTAGTATTCTACAAATGTTTAAATCAAAGTTAACTCTAGCAGTCAGTTAGTTCAGTTTTAAGGTTTCTGTCAAATTAGTTGTCCCAAGTTTCTGCCTGACAGATACTGTAGCGGTTTTGAGATTTAAAATCACAATTTCAATCAGATCAACTACAGAGCATTTATACAGTGAAACAGAAACAGAGAAGTCTGAAACAGAGAAGTCTAAAAACAGAATGTTACTCACACAATTCTAGAAGTCACCAGTTGTTATCCTGTCCAATTGTTTTACATTTTTTCATCATGACTTCACGGTTAGTGGAAAATTCTTGGAATCTGGAACCTAACAATATAAAATAATAAACAAACTTTATAGTTTATGCAAACAATTAAGCTCAACTCTTTTGCTTTATGTGTTATTGCACGAGATTAAATTAATTTATGAGGTTTGACTTGAATTACTCCCATGATGATATCTTATAATGAGCTATTTCTCATGGGAACCAGTGTAAATAAAGATTTTTAAATAAATCCACAATCCAGCACTCTAAGCACATATTGATTATAAATATTACACAGATGTTTTTTTGATTGGATAGGAAACAAAGATTAGACTGGGAAAGAAAAAGAGGCGGAGAGATGACTGTTTGAATTTTAGCTACATTTCTAACAACCACTGCCGTTTTAACCCTGAAGCGAGCAGTACCATTAACACATAGTCATGCAACTTAACACTTTTAGAATAAAGTGAACCTAAGTTCCATTACAGAAGCCTTAGTAGTTTTTGTTTCACCTCAACAGTTGACATAAGCAAGATCATCAATCACAAGTCACAGCCTGATCCAGAATGTACTTGTTACTTGTCAAAGCCCTCCAGCTGTGTTTCACATTTTAGTGATCTGTTGTGAGATGTTTCTCGACCTGTAGGACAGGTTTCCTCAGGTTTTATCACCTGTATAACAAAGATGAAGTTTAAGAAAAGGAATTAGTTGACAAAACAAAAACATATATTGACTTTTTCAAGACATCTCTGTCATCATATTAACCGTTTTACTATTTACCTTTTGTACACAACCTCACCTTCTTATACTTTTTTCAAACTTTCAGGATGAATATCGGTTTCTATGTGCCATCTCGGTATCATCAGTACTGCTATTACCTTGCTTTGGGAGTGGTCACTTCATCGTAAAGGCAGTTCTTTTATGAAATAAGAGTAATTACAAAGAGCAGTTTCTTGTGCGCCATGATGGCTGAGGAAGTCTGCTGTCTGCCTTTTCTCGTACTTTAAGTAACTCCCTTCCTCTGCCTCCCCTGGCAGCTCCACACTCTGAGACTGGATTGACTGGAGAGATTAGGCAGCCTCCGGATATCGCACTGTCAGCAACAACAAGGCAAGACTGTTCAGTACATCTAACATTTACACTGTGCTCACTAGATACAGGCCACAGTTAAGACAAGTTGTTGTCCCACTGACACACACACACAGATATTTGCTCGTGTATGTAGTACGTACTGTACATATATGCAGCGATGTGTAAAAAGCCTCTGAACCAGCACCCAGACCATAAAACTGTAAGACGCCTCCGGAGGAAAATCTAAATGCAAAAATCAATAGTGAGCTCTTTGTCATGTTTGCATAGCATGCTGCATCAATTTTCACAATAAGCAGTCAGAAGTGCTTGGCAACAAGAACAGAACACTGAATAATACAATCCAGCAGTATTGATTTTAAAGAACGCTGCACGTCATAAAAGACTTCATGTTAATTTGCTCTGGGATGTGTTTGAAAGGGCTTTACGTTATTTGCAGAGTTAATTAACTGACTGTTAGGAGGCGTCTTAACTTGATACTGTTCCACAGATGGGGAAACTAGCAAAAATATGTTTTGTTGAGGGATAATCATTTTAAGCAGTGAATATTAACATGTTGATAAACACAGTTGTGGTGTTTCTTGATTTTGTTGCCAATGCCAACCTCCCATGAAGAACAGCAGCAACAGTCGTTTCACCAAACCACCAAAAACATTTCTTTATGTTCATGTTACATTTTCTGGCTTTGTCAATAACGGTCTCCTAACCTGAAAGAAGAAGTTATTTTAACCCAAACCATGATCTTTCGCTTAAGTTAACCTTGGTGTTGTACTTGGTTAATTTATTCGTCATTTCTTGGAGTCATTATTTTAGTGCATAATCATAAATATTTCACCAATTATGAAATATTAATTGAGCAACATCAAGAATGTAAAACATTGCTAGAATAAGAACAAGGTGTGCAGGTATTAAGGAAACTGTAGAGTTTTACTTTCTGGTTTCCCCCGTCTTTTAGGAAAGACCATTTTAATATCCTTTTGATCATGCCTGTAACAATTAAAATACAAGACGGACAATAATGCTGAAGAGATTCAGGTCACTAATGCTCATTTGTGTCTGTACATTTCTCAGCTATACAAATCACTCCCCAAACCTTGGAGAAAAACATTGAAAAAAAGAAGCTCTCAATCCTCCCAACTCTTTATCAGTCGGTCAGCATCTGTCCGGACCTGACCTGATTACCGAGAAAGTAGGTCTGAATTTAACCCTCATTGTTGTCTCACATGAAAGAACACAGCTGGAAATCAGCCCCTCACTCTTCATTGTGCAGGTTTGGCACAGTTAAAAAGGAACTGTGAGCATGTGTCGGGTCCTATATGTTCTGCTTTTTTTTAGATTTGACATGTGGGCAGTTTTATGAATTTCAGTGGCCATTTTGATCAGTTCTTTCTAGGGCCAATTGTGGCTCAGGAATTGGCTCTAGTTAGTGTAGGGTCCTCAAAAGGATAGAACATACAAATGCTTCTATTATGATCTTGGTTTAATCAACTATCCATCCATGCAGCTATGACCAAACGTATTGATCTCTACCAGAAAATGCAGTTTTACACATTTGCTTGGTTAAAAACCCATTTTCATGGTGCAGAGCTTTGCTTGGCCAATTATCTATAGATTACTGCAATAAAACAAGTGCTGCTGTCGGAGCCACATTGATTGGGGTAATAATGACCTCGCTTGCGATCATTGATTGCAGATGAACATACCAGTTTAAAATGAAAACTGAAATGAGTTATAAGTAAAAGCATCTTCTTTTTCTGTGAGCTAAGGCTGTCAGTGCTGTCAGGCATGATTCAATGGAGGCTTGTTTTCACCGAAGGAGCAGCATTCATCTTATGTAATGATTGATTTCTAGTGAAGTGAGTGCTTGATTTGAATGGAGCGCACTCCCGTAGTGAACCTGGGACGGGAACCCCTGTGGAGCTGTCTGTCAGGCCCTATGTGGCCCCTGCATATAGCACATTGATCAGAGCGGTTCGATCCCGAGCATAATGGATGTGAGAACACACCTCACTGCTGAGGCTTATGAGGTCTCTTTATTGGTAGTCTGGGGAGCTGACATGTCAGAGTTACAGTCAGTGCAGAGAATCCGTCCTACATTTACATGTACATCATTAAAGCCTCAGCCATTTCACTGGAGGTTTACTATCAGTGTGTGGCCTCTTGGATTAGTGCAGACTAGTGAAATATGCACCGTGTTCCTGAAAAGACAAAAGCAATCTGCACAATCAATAAATCTTTCAATATGTCCTGCCATGTTATTGCTATACCTCTAGGGACGGCTGTGTCTGTCTGTTGATTTACAACTGCAATACAGACTGAAATATCATTCTCTACAATTAGGGCTGGGCAGTATGACAAAAGGTGCACATTTACATACTTATTTTATGATTTATGATTGAATAGGGGACTCCGTTCACTGCACACAGCTCGAGCGCCCTTCTCCACTTTTTCAACGGTATTGGGGTATATAATAATAATAATATATTTAATTTATATAGCGCTTCTCATCTGCCAAGACAAATCTCGAAGTGCTTCACAACAAGGGATACTGATACGCTTTGAGATAATAAAAGACAAATAATTGTAATAATAATAAGAAATCAAAAAATAAAATAGAGTACAAAAATAAAAGTCGGAGATAGCGATAAAAATGGCAGTACTCCAGGTGTACCGTGCTCAAAGTTTATTCGAAGGCCTGCCGAAAGAAGAGGGTCTTAAGGCCGGTTTTGAAGACCTCGGTGGAAGGGGCAGATCTCAGCTGATCTGGGAGGGAGTTCCAGAGGCGCGGGGCGAATGAGCAGAAGGCTCGGTCTCCCATTGTTCGGAGACGTGTGCGGGGGATGTAGAGAAGAGGAGCGTGGCTGGAGCGGAGAGAGCGGGTAGATGTCTGGGTATGAATGAGGTCACAGAGGTATTTTGGGCTTTGTCCATTCAGGGATCTGTACGTGAGGAGCAGAACCTTGAACTGGATCCTGTAGTGGACTGGGAGCCAGTGTAGTTTTGCAAGTATGGGGGTTATGTGTGCTGACCTTTTTGTACCGGTGAGAACTCTGGCTGTGCTGTTCTGGACTAGTTGCAAGCGGTTGATGGATTTGGCTGGGAGACCGGAGAGGAGTGCATTGCAGTAATCTAGTCTCGAGAAGACTCGTCTTGAACCAGTTTTTTGATGTCATCAGTTGAGAGTGAGGGCTTCAGTCGGGAAATGTTTTTCAGGTGAAAGAAGGAGGTCTTGGTGATATGTTTGATGTGGGCTTGGAAAGACAGAGTGGGGTCAAACCTCACACCGAGGTTGGTGACAACGGAGGAGAGAGGAATGAGCTGACCATCAAGGGAGGGGCTGATGTTGGCGGTCTTGGCAAGCTGGACGGTGGTGCCTATCAGGATTGCCTCCGTCTTGCTGCTGTTGAGCTGAAGGTAGTTGGTGGTCATCCAGGAGCGGATGTCTTCCAGGCAGGTGTTTAGTGTTTGGATAGTGATGGTATTGGGTTGTGTTTTGATGTAGACCTGAGTGTCGTCGGCATAGCAGTGGAAGTTGATGTTATGTTGTCTGATGATATGACCCAGAGGTAATAGATAGATTAAAAACAGGATCGGCCCCAGCACTGAGCCCTGTGGGACCCCGCATGTGACTGCGGTGTCGTCAGACCTGGAACCCCCCAGAGACACGTGGTACTTCCGGTTGGTGAGGTAGCTTGAGAACCACTTCAGAGCCGTGTCCGTCACCCTGGTGTAGGTCTCGAGGCGGTGGAGGAGGATGGTATGGTCCACTGTGTCGAAAGCCGCACTCAGGTCAAGAAGGACCAGGATGCTGGGTGACCCAGAGTCGGCTGCCATCAGTAGGTCGTTGGCTACTTTTATTAGGGCTGTTTCTGTACTGTGTGCAGGGCGGAAACCTGATTGGAAGGTCTCATACATGTCATTGTCAGACAGATGAGACTGGAGCTGTGCGGCCACGACCTTCTCAAGTACTTTGGCAAGGAACGGGAGGTTGGAGATAGGTCTGTAGTTGGAGAGGAGTTCTCGATATATATATATATATGAAAAATGATGGTATAAAGTTCACGGTATTCGGTAATAAAAGGTATACCGCCCAGCACTATCTACAACTTAGATTAGTTTAAAAATGTAAAATACATTTATATTGTTCTTGAATGGATCTCACTGACTTTATTCAAGTGCCAACAGCAGGTTGATATTTTTCGGTTTGGATTGCAATAGGTCAGAAAAGGAAGCCACATTTACACTTTAGTATGATTTTAAAGTATAAACAGACAACTATTGATCCTTTTTTCACCCTTTGTGTTACCAATTGATAATATTGGATAATTGAGTCTCTAGACCAAGGCTTCTCAAACTCCGGACCGAGGTCCGGATCCGGACCGAACTGCAAATCAATCCGGACCGAACCCTGTGTCCCATTATAAAAAAATATATATAAAAAAAAAAAATTCTGATGTAAATTAAAGTGGACCTATTATGCTATATTGGAAAAATATGTTGTAGGGCCGTACCTATACTAAACAGTTCACCCATTGTAGCCATCCCTCATACTGCTCAAACCCCTCTTTTGCAGCCCTGTTAGAGAAACGCAGATTTTGGGTCCTTAGCTTGAAAAAAAAAAAAAAGAGAAGGCGGAGCTAATGCCTGATCAGAATTCTACCGGAGATAAAGTTAAATTCTGCTGTGATAAAACGCCATCCTGTTCTAAACCATATCAAAGCTTATTTCTGAAACAGTATGGAGCTCAAATGCTTTTTCTCTTGCGGGTTTATCACAAGGTGAATTCCTTTTTTTATTTCCTGCTTTTTAAACACATGTGCTCTACAGTACAGGTTAGCTCTGAGTGTTAGCGAGGCTTGCTAATGTAAACAAAGACGAGATTACGTCCAAAACACGTATTGTTTCTGATAGCAATTTTCTGTGGGTCCGCTGTCTATTTGACGTCAGATCGGCAGCAACTCTGTATCCGCTCGTTGTACCCCTGTTTTTAAAAGATTTGGGTAAAGAGAGAGGGTTTCATTTTCTGACGCTGCGTGAGTTCCTCGACGCACCGGGGACACATATTTATGTAAAAAAGACATCACAAAGTGCATTTTGCATGATAGGTCTCCTTTAATGTATATTTTGTTGTGTCTGACGCATTGTGAGAATGAACATGCATATATATGTACTTGTGTGCGCGAGCGTGACACGCATTGCAGACCGCAAGTTAACCGCAAGTTTACCTTGACTTTCTAATGCTTCTAATGCCATTTTTGCCGAGGTTCAATTAATTGGCTACAGACAAACAGTGCCATTTCTCCCACTAGTTCAAGACATCATACTGTATGTATGTATTGAATGTGTGTGTGTGTGTGTGTGTGTGTGTGTGTGTGTGTGTGTGTGTGTGTGTGTGTGTGTGTGTGTGTGTGTGTGTGTGTGTGTGTGTGTGTGTGTGTGTGTGTGTGTGTGTGTGTGTGTGTGTGTGTGTGTGTGTGTGTGTGTGTGTGTGTGTGTGTGTGTGTGTGTGTGTGTGTGTGTGTGTGTGTGTGTGTTTGTGTGTACAGGGGCGCCGTTTACTGACAGGCAAGTGCTTGGACCAGAAGGGGGCCCCCAAATAAAGTAGATTAATCCAATCCAATCCAACTTTATTTATATAGCACTTTAAAACCTCCAGACAAAAGTGCTGTACAGAGAGATACATAACATATAAAATCACACAGCTCAGCTCACAAAATATAAAATAAATACATTTAAAATAAAAGATACAAACACAAAACAAACCAGAATAAACGTAACAATTTTAAAATTAAAATAAAAAACATAAAAAAAGATTAAGAAGGTCCACAGCAACGACAACATGAAACACCCTTTTATTTACTGCTATCACATGTCGGGAAACCCCCTCAAGGGGGCCCCATGCATAGCTTGCCGAAACTGTTTCTTAATTTCAGTTTCATTGCTCCGCTCCGGGGGTGGGGTGGGGGACTTTACTGGCATTGATCCGGACCATTGACCTTGTATAAAATTCACAAGTGGACCTTTAACAAAAAAGTTTGAGTACCCCTGCTCTAGACATATTCAAAGCGCTACCAACAACACAGGACACACTGCATTTCCCCCCCCACGTTTGTTTGTTACACTATCTCTGCTACTACTACTCTGGATAGTGACTGCAAAGAACTCACATTGATACTCATTGTTTACTGGTGATAGCTAATTACTTTACTGGAAGATCGTGGCCGGTGACCGACATAATTACGTATTGAATGCGTGGCTTATCAATATTCACCAAGTTGGCATCATTATTCTGTGGCCATCACATCATGCAATCAACATTACTTCAATGAGTTTAAGCAGACAACTTGTCTATTGGCCCTTATCAAGGCAGCCATCAAACATGTCATTGCAGGGTAAACACAGGTGTAATTAAAAACATAAAGTATAGCCCTAATCCATTAAGAATGGCCAGGGCCCTGCTATGGTTGATGCTGTTTCACCCGAATGGCTGTGACACACTAAATACTTAGAATGGGACCATAATTAGTTTTTTATAAAAAAACGCCTGTGTATACCCTGCAGTGACATGTCAAAATTACAGCTGTGAAAAGAGCCTATCGTCACTTAAACAAATTATCACATTAGATGCAATTGAAATGATCACATTTCATAGCCACATAGCACAATACTGTACTTGTTTCTATCTATTTCCATTGGCTATAAGAGACCACTCTACCATGACATTGTCTAGTCCTTGAATGTCAATGACAAGACTCACGTAATGATTAATTGGGAGGTTGTGCAATAATAATGTCTTTCTCTGTTATTATTGCAGCATAGTAATTAAATGGCCACACCCTATGTGAATATCTTAACTTTCTTTAAATGTTTATTATATTTAGCATGCTGTATATATTCATCGATATCCTAAATAATATTAGTATAATTTAAGTTTTATCTGTACTATTCTCTCTGAATACTTATTTACTTTAATTACTCACTACAGCTCCTTGTAGTAATTACAAATGAGACGGTAACTGTAAACCTTTTAATATGGATCAGTAACTATGCATGGCCACAGTGACTGACAGCCTTACAGATAACCTACTGTACTAAAGGTAATCTAATGAGTGTCTCCGTCCTTACAATGATAACCTCATGCTCAGCCTCAGAGTATACACCCACTGCACACTAAGCTGCTCAGGAGCTGAATATGGTAGACATACAGTACATACAGTATATGAGGCTTGTGGAAAAAGCAAGACATGTTTCATTTTGTATGTTTTAGCTAGGGGAAATGTGATTACAGTGTGGGCCAAATGTGGTTCAGAAAAGTGTTCAGTTATGATCCAAACAAGAGCGAAAATATATCAGTTGGAGTAAAATATGTCATAACATTTGAATGTGCATCTATGTCTCTCTCTCTCTGTTCACCTGTCAGGAAGTCAGATTTCTATCTGTATCTCTCCCTCTCTTTCCTGGCTTTATTATTCGGGATGTAGCAGCTGGTTTGGGGATGCTACGCTCTGCATCTTTAGTGGATTACTGCGAGATGAGAAATACTCCTTTTGATATGGAAATTCAACATCCCCAACAAACATAACTGCCTCTCTGAAAAGTGTAGCAGGAATAGTGTGTGCACTATGTTAATAGCTTATGTCAAAAGCTATAGCCACCATGTAAGACAAGCCAAGTATGTCAAAAGATACATAAAGCTCAAAGTAGTGGTACTATTTAGTGACTCATAAAACATGCTGTCTCTCAAGAGTAGTCAACGCAGTTATGTACTAGCTGACATTTTGCAAGAATGCCTTTTTATTCCAAGAATGGATTAATTAAATATATTTACACAATAAAAACATTACATTAACAAATTACACTTTTGCTTTCTGGGAGTCCTTTTGCTCCGGGTTAGAAGGATACTAAATTAGACCAAAACCAAAAGTATTCACTATAAATGGGGGGAAATGGGAGGCGTGTGGTGCAGTGGATTAGTGTGCTGGTGTTCGGATCAGGGGGTCACAGGTTCAAACCCCACTGCAGTCAGCATGTCGTTGTGTCCCTGGGCAAGACACTTCACCCCAAATTGCTCCTGTGGTGATTGCCCACAGTATTGAGTATGTAAGTCGTTTTGGATAAAAGCGTCTAACAAGTAACATGTAATGTAATGTAAATACATTCTTACAGAGAATATTTAGCACGGGACAACCAATAAACAGAGTAGTTATTCACAGATGTAATGTTCTGTAGCAAGACGCAGGCACTTTACTCGGGTCTTGAGGAGCTGCAGTGTTTATTTATGGAGCCACTGAAATCGACTCTGTCTATTTACTACCACTTGACAAGTTTACTGTTAATTTCTCCTCTGCTCCGAGTGCATCCACAGTGTCTGTCTCTGTAGGAGTGTTAGTACTGTATGTGTGTGCGTCTATTGAGTTTTGTTTGGAGTTTGGTGAACTTTGACTCTCACTTAAAAGGTATAATGTTCTACAGCAGGGGTGTCCAAACTACGGCCCGGGGGCCAAATGCGGCTTGAGTATACACTTTGTGTTTCAATCTGAGGCTTCTGTTTTAAGGAATGATCTAAAACCCTTTTTGTAATAAAGTAAATGGAGAGCATCATTTACCTACATTTGATTGATTTTGCTAACTTATAATTTAACTTGAGGTAATATACCACATTTGTTAACGACCTTCAAATGTGTAGCTTATAGGCTTACACCCTTTAAATATGTATAACACCTTATCTCTTAATACAAAGATAATCATTGTTGCACATTTTATGTACATAAAGACTATACAAGTATTTGTATTCTTTAACCAGTTGGTGTGTTGCAATAACAATTGACTTTAACATAAAATAATTGTATTTGAATGAGAAACTAAGCAGATTTATTCAAGAGTGGCAGTAATATGTTGCCATACACTGAGATAACCAGATGTTGAATGTTTTATGTTCTGTCTGAGCTTCTGGCTAATGGAGCTCCCTCCTGGCACAATCAATGATAACCGCCGCTGGCACCAAGTCGGAGTTACCACACCCTGAAACACACACAGAAACACACACACACTTTCACACACACATACGTGCAAAGCTTAACTTTAGCTGTAAGCACCCACAACATGAAACATGTGCACACACCCCTATCAGCCATACTGTCCATCTCTGTCACAGGAAATGGAGTGAGGCTGCAGATTAATGTGTACGGCGGTGTGTAATCCTTCTCTGCTCTTACTCTGAAGACTGTGATGTTGGGAAGGTGGAGTGAAGGGAAGGTGACGAAGGGGAGGATGATGGTCCTGAGTGGAGGACATCATATGTCACTGGAGGTGCTAAAGCTGGTAATCTGTCGTGAGCTTTCACTTAGGGAGACAACTTTGGCAGCTTCGGTAATATATTTTGACTGAACGTCAGCAGGAATGCGTGAATCACAATATTTTTTTCTTTCCTCTAACATATTTACTCAATAATTTAGTTGCCGCCAAGTACAATTTATGGCATTTATAGATCTGCAGTACAGCTCCTCTCTCCTCTCTAATGGTGACATGTAATTACTGTGCAAGTGCAATTACAATTGACTTCTATTATAAGCACATTCAGCATCATCTGTAAATGGCAATTGTCATGTAAATGCCTGATTGTCTTAACTGCACTAAGGTTGGAATGACCATAAATAAAACCTTAATAACACCAGTTTAACTAGTTTGATTATTGCCTTGTGGTTTGATTTGTTTATGCATGTGTTCAGTCAGATTTCATTCAGTGGTTTGATGTTGTGAATATGCCAGAAAGACTGCAGAGTAACTGAAGCAGAACAGTGTTTATGTTCATAAACGGCAGCAAAGCCAGTGGTGATGCAAGTAAACTCTTTTGAAGTAAATTCATCACGCTCTCTCCATCTTCCTTCTCTAATGAATAGTTTCCTGTTTGCTTCCCGACAAGCTTGCAAACATTTACCCAGTGATTACATGGAAATAGTCAAATGTTCACATTCGTTTTTTTGTTCTGATTGTCTCTCTGGCAAGGGTTTTGTTGAAAAAGAAATCAAGAGCTTGATGGATCTCGCCTATTTAAGTATCGGAACGATTAATACATATTTCAGCAAGTTCATTATTTTTACGTGGCATTCTTGATGTAATTTTGAAAATGTCCTGCCAGTAGTTTAAGGATTCTTGGCTTACAAAGTTATTTCTTTCAACGATTGATTATTCAAAACATAATATTGCGATTCTCAAATGTTTTGATATTTTCTAATATCGCATAAGTTAGCAAAATTAGTCAATGACACATACCGTAACACATATTTCACGTAATAATCCCTCTAATTGTGTTATCAAAGGAACATGTTACACTTAAAAAATGAACTTGTCAGTGCTCTCTGCTGGACCAGCTATGTAACAACTCTTTCTATAAATAAAACAAATTCTTCTCGCAGACATATAAGTTGATTACGATAGAGGGATATCTTTGATAAGCAAATATCAGCTGATATATTAGCCTGTGCGATAAAACAGTTTAAGTCTTGTTGTCACTGTCCAAATCATTCAAAGCCAGCTGCAGGTTTTTAAGTGTGTTTCTAATTTAAAAAAAAAAAAATCAGGTGTTCTTTGTGTGAATTTGACACCTGGAGGGTTTTGGCAGTCAGTGGGGGCGTGATACAGATGCTTGCAGTACCAAGCTATTAATAGTTGCCAAGTGTGTATTTGTGTGTGTTGTGTATCAAGTATGTGTTTGATACCGCTCAGCCCTTACCAAAAATGTTTGCTATTTTCTCGAGAGCTTGTCTTTATTGTACATTCAGGTTTAAGGTTGTGACATTATTGCTTCAGGATAAGCCACACAATTTGATTAAAGTTTTAAAATATCAAAATAGATATTTAAGTTGTTTAATCAGACATGTATTGCGCTGGTCCTCATCTATGTGCAAGTATCTTGCCCAGCAGTGACATTGAGTTAGTAGTAGTAGTAGTAGTAGTAGTAGTAGTAGTAGTAGTAGTAGTAGTAGTAGTAGTAGTAGTAGTAGTAGTAGTAGTAGTAGTAGTAGTAGTAGTAGTAGTAGTAGTAGTTCTTGATGGAATATTAAAACATTACCTTGAGATTGAAAAATAATGTTGATGAATCATCCTAATTTTGAGTCAGCTTGTACACGTATGGACTCCAGAAAACACCTACTCAACTCAACTGTCATCTTCTTCCTCCATTTCCTCCCAGTCCAATTCACCAAATAGTCCCAGACAACTGAGCTTTTAGCCTAGTAAAATGTAGGCAGGGGAGAGGGAGTTTAAGGGTGTTTAAAGCGCTATTGGCTTATGTAAACACCAATCAATAACCACAGAGTCCCTCCAAAGCTCGCTGTTTTTAGAGAGGAAAATAAATATGCACGATCAATTAGCATTCTGCTAGCTGTTTCGTTGAATCTTTAAGTCGAAAATGTTTTAAGTTCCTTGTGTCCAGATACTGTCCGTCATCTCTTTGTTTTGATGCCAAGACCTAAGTGACATCCAACAGCATGGTGGTGATCGCATACAGCTTGTCGTGGGGGGGTTAGCAGCTATATCCCCCCCCAGAAGAAAGAACCTGTTGTTCAGAGAAATGACAGCAATCCCTTTCTCTCTGTGCCTCTGTCTGCTCCTCACTTGTTCTTTCATCCTCTCCCTGGTTTCACTGATATCACATTGTTTTCTCGCCCTCCCTACCTCACGCCTGCTTCCCATCACCCACTGTCATTTTTCTCTCCTGTCTGTTTCTCACCCCTCCTTTCTCTGATCTCTCCCTATGTGTCACCCAGGGCTTTTTGTTCCCATTTTCTGCCGTTCTCCCTGATCCACTCCCTCCTGCCTCATTAGCTAGATGTGTCATTGGTGGAGAGCTGTAGCTTGTTGTAGCTGAAAAGGCGTGGTCTTTCTGTCTTTTCAAAGTGTCTCTGTGTCTGTTGAGGCTCCATTCAGACATTTTATTGGTTGGATGTCGTTTGGATTTCCACCTTGTGTGCATGTCTCCTTCTCTTCTTCACTCTACTCTTACACACACACCTCAATCAACCCAGTCGGACAGCCAGTGCCGGGCGCAGTTCTGTTCCAGTTTCCAGTAAGCTGATCCTGCTGGCAGAGGCTACTGGGGAGACTTCCTTTTCTGGAGGGACCTGATGCATCGTGTTAATGATCCTCTCTCTCTCTCTCTCTCTCTCTCTCTCTCTCTCTCTCTCTCTCTCTCTCTCTCCACCCTTCTCTTCCTCCCTCTCTCTTTTCCCCTCACTCTATGTGTCTCTGCTGGAGAGTCTCCTTTCATATCACAACGTCTGAGCTGGGAGCAACCGCAGAAATCTTCCAGCGGGCAGAGTGAGGCGACTGTGTGGATCACGCCCCCCTCTCCTGTGTCAGCCTTACGCTCTTTCACTAACACCATTTCATACTCATTGTCTCTGTCCCTTCTTTCTCTCTTTTCTCACTGTCTCTTTTTGTCGTGCCATTTTCTGGTGCGTCTTTGTCTCTTTCTCTTTTTGTAGAGTGTCTCCAGTCTTCATCCTCAGGTAGGCAGCGCCAAAAGCAGCCGGGAAAACACTCCTTCAGTCTACCTGTCTCTCTCTAATGTTATATTCCTTCCTTTTATCATACAAATCAACATCCTTCTCCTCCTCATCTTCATCCTCCGCCTCTATCTCTCTACTCTTCTCCTGCCTCCACACCCTGCCTCTAAGCGCGCTGGAGAGAGTCGCCAATTGCGCACGGCAAAGGCAGCAAGTGGGAGTGGACCTCGGCGTGCGTGCCTGCAAGTGTGTGTGTGTGTACGAGTGAGTGTCTGTCTGTGAACTCGGAGAGGAAGAGAAGAAGAGGAGGAGGAAGAGGAGGAGGGAGTGAGCATCAGCACAGTCTTCCCAGTCTCTACTCTCTTCACGCGCACTCCCACTCTGCATGGAACAATCCTTCCTTCACTGCTTCTAAATGGACATTTCTGTGGCAATGTTTCTCCAGTGAAGACAGCTGCTGCTTGCCGCTCCCCTCCACAAGCTCCTACATGCTGGATTTAAAAAACAAAGTGAGGAGAGGAACAGGGGGAGATCTCTGAACATGAGTGAGGAAGCTAAGGAGAAAGCAGGCGGCGGAAAAGCAGCCCATCGCAAGAAGAAAGGCAAAAAGGTAGGAGAGAGAAAGAGCTGTGTTTGTCTGAGGGCGCTTGGTTTTGCTCAGTTGTTGCTCAGGGTCAACAAAATATGTTTTGTTTTTTTTGTAGGGGAAGTAAGATGTTGTCGGGTGAGGTGTGAATAATGGGTGAGGTTGAGCCCATGACAAAGTGACTGAAGGCGTGTTTGGTGATGTTGTTGATGGTTTTTATTTAAAGTACAGCCTGTACACCTGGTTGTTTTCCTCTTAATAGTACTCTCAAGTTATTTAAAACCTGTTCAATCTTCCTTAAGCTTGCATGTGGCTCTCAAATGGGGAAGACATTTTTTGTCTCGCCTCACCTGGAATGCTACAAAAGCCCATTGAAAAGCCGTCTGTCAGTCACAAGTCACCATTTATTATTACAATCCCGACGCTACGACTAGTCTGTCTGGGTCTTTTTCTCAAGGTGATTGGCTAAGGGAGCAGTGGTATGTAAAGTGCAGAGAGAGTGTGTATAATGGGAGGCAAGGGGATGTCCTCGGGGGTTAGGGTGGGGGCAGATGAATGCACGCACCACGCAGGCATCAGTAGTACTGTCAAACTCCTCCACAGCTGTGTGTGTGTGTGTGTGTGTGTGTGTGTGTGTGTGTGTGTGTGTGTGTGTGTGTGTGTGTGTGTGTGTGTGTGTGTGTGTGTGTGTGTGTGTGTGTGTGTGTGTGTGTGTGTGTGTGTGTGTGTGTGTGTGTGTGTGTGTGTGTGTGTGTGTGTGTGTGTGTGTGTGTGTGTGTGTGTGTGTGTGTGTGTGTGTGTGTGTGTGTGTGTGTGTGTGTGTGTGTGTGTGTGTGTGTGTGTGTGTGTGTGTGTGTGTGTGTGTCAGGTACATGTATTTTATGTATGCGTGTCTTGTTGTTTTCCTCAGGAGTTGTCATTACGGCTTTTAAATTGAAGCGTTTGAAGCCACTGAAACATGTTTTGACTCATGAAGTGGAATGTGTGTGTGTGTGCTTGTACTTAGGTGTGTGTACTTAACTGTGATTTTCAGTTTGTGGTTTACAGTTAAACACCTTCAGCGTGTCTGTGGGATTAGCATTATGGAGCGAGTTTCTGGCCCTTGCCTCCACTGCTGTTGTGTCAGCGAGGCTCGTCTATGATAAATGTGTTTTGTGCTGGAAGCCACTGATCATACCCAAACAATGTGACAAAATACACCCGCTCACACACACACACACACACACACACACACACACACACACACACACACACACACACACACACACACACACACACACACACACACACACACACACACACACACACACACAGGCAAAGGGTATTTTCCAGATCATTTGAGCTCGGATTGGGCTGACGCTACTCGAGGTGGCCCTGGAGATCAGGGATTAACTGGACAGGGAAAGACCAAAGCAGAGAATGAAGGCACAGTTACAGCCACTATAGGTTTTACACAGCTGAGTGAATCTGTTATTTAGTTTCCCATTAAATGATTTATAGCTGTTGATGTGTGCCGCCCTCAGTGGTGAAGCTGTCAGTCTGGTTCTGTAATGGCAGCGAGAGACAAGATGTTCCAACTATTGACTTCAACAATAAGGACAGAGGGTGTCGTTTTTCTCATACTGATATTCTGAACAATCTGTGCTGTTGTATTTCCTGTAAAGTGTCTCTACTGTAGGCTATTTTTATTATATGGACAGCACTTTGGCTCGACCAAAAATCGTTTATAAATGTGCTATATAAATAAAACTTGATTTGATTTGAAACTTGAATGACATTTGGATTTAAAAGATTGTCACACAGTGAGTGGGCAAAGGGGCTATTTAAAATCACTTACAAGACCAAATCAATTTAATATAACAGTCCAATAATAAAAAAATACAAATGGTTATATTACTTAGGAGAAAATATATATTTCAGATGTATTATATATGTGCAAGGTGGTCGATTCTTTGAAGTTACCAAACTAAATATTTTAAAAAGAGCCAATATCATAGCAATTTCAGATAGTGTTCAATGGCCAAGTTATCAAGCAACAAATATAGCACAGTTTTAGTACAAACTTACACAAAAATATACATCCAAAGAGTTGCACAAAATAGGTATAAATGCGAAAGCCAACTATTATGATAATTGATTAATCATTAGTAGTAATTTTGTATGCAAAAATGGGAGAAAATGCTGCTTACAGCATCTCATAAAAGTAGATTTCCTGCTTGTATCTGTTTTATTTCATATAAAAGTAAAACTACATGTAATAAACCAATCAATTAATCTGAAAAGCAACCAGCACATTAATTAATAATCTAAATAATCATTAGTCGCTGTTTTAAGAACATTTATGGACAAGAAAATGTACAGTAGTGCAGAGTGCAAAGGGTGCTGCTAATATATGGAATGAGTAATGTAACAGGTTGCTTTATGATGCGGGTGGATATGAAAGTATATACAGTGTGCTTAGATCTATCTCTGGTTAAATTGAGATTGAACTATAAATCTTGGTATCTGCTTAAGAAATCCAGTAGTTAAGCCCTTCTTCATTACACAGAGGCAATGAATTATGAATAATATTTTTAAACGGGATGCTAAATATCAGTTTGGAATATCCCAATATTATGAAGACTTAATTATTCTCAACATCATCTCCATATCCCGACGGATTAAGTTAAAAGAGATTGGCTTCAATTCACCAACAGGATTATGACTGAGACCAAAAGTTCTCCGTTGATGTATTTCCCCCAACAAGCCCCGGCCCCTTATCTCTCGCTCACAAGCTCCAGACTGCAGCCATGAAACTGAAGAACAGTGTAACGAAACACTGCATATTAATGCTTTCATACATATGTATGTTGTTTGCTTGTTGTGTGCAAAATGTGCGTCCATTTGTGTCTGTGCTTCACTCAGTGCGCATGTGTGGACAAGATAACTATGCCAGATGTGTAAATGATTGTAGCCATGGCAACTAGTTCCTGCTCTGAGCGATAGATGTCGAGGGTGAGAGAGAGAGAGAGGGGGGTGGGGGGGAGGAGGAGGTGGATCTGGTGAACTTGGTGGCCACAGAACAGAAATATATTTTTCATGAGGCAGCTGCTGTGATGGGGGAAGCTCAAGGATAGAATCAAACATCTTCTGACTGAAGGTCTCAGACTTATCGCGATTATGGCGAGGGTCGTAAATCAACACCATGTCGGGTTTGCCTTTTTGTGGGTGTGTGGGCTTATCTGTGTGTGTGTGTGTGTGTGTGTGTGTGTGTGTGTGTGTGTGTGTGTGTGTGTGTGTGTGTGTGTGTGTGTGTGTGTGTGTGTGTGTGTGTGTGTGTGTGTGTGTGTGTGTGTGTGTGTGTGTGTGTGTGTGTGTGTGTGTGTGTGTGTGTGTGTGTGTGTGTGTGTGTGTGTGTGTGTGTGTCAGTCTAGCTGGTATATTTGAGTGTCTAATAGTGAGTTTGTGTAGCACTTAGATGTTCTTCCCAAATGCTCTATGCTCTATATCTATATGATCTCTGAGAGGCTTAATGATAAGAATGTGATGTAGTGATAGAGATAATGAGGATTACATAACATGCAGACACACAAACAAACACACATTCACGGTATTAAGAGGAATTCAGTTGCATATATTCCCACCACACAGAAGCTGCTGTTGGGTCAAGAAAAACCATTTTTCTCGTGTGTGTGTGTGTGTGTGTGTGTGTGTGTGTGTGTGTGTGTGTGTGTGTGTGTGTGTGTGTGTGTGTGTGTGTGTGTGTGTGTGTGTGTGTGTGTGTGTGTGTGTGTGTGTGTGTGTGTGTGTGTGTGTGTGTGTGTGTGTGTGTGTGTGTGTGTGTGTGTGTGTGTGTGTGTGTGTGTGTGTGTGTGTGTGTGTGTGTGTGTGTGTGTGTGTGTGTGTGCATGAATTAGACTGGGTTCTAGTGAAGTTCAATATAGGACATTTTTCCTGCATTTATAAGACAGAAATAAGGGTGGAAATGTGCCTACAAGATAATACAAAAAGACCAAAGGGCACTATATATAGAAGTATTTCATTTCCACAATCCTAATAACTAAGCTCCACAAAATGCAACTGCTTGAAGGAAAGGAGAAAATTGCTTTTATTAGAAGCACAGTAAAAATACATAATATCTACCCTGACTTGCATAACTCTCTTATATTATTATATTCAGGCTTATACCCAATAAAGAGCAGATAGTCTAAAGCAGTGGGTTGTGAATGGTTGGGGATCTG
Organism: Pseudochaenichthys georgianus; assembly: GCF_902827115.2. Lineage (NCBI taxonomy): Eukaryota > Metazoa > Chordata > Actinopteri > Perciformes > Channichthyidae > Pseudochaenichthys > Pseudochaenichthys georgianus. Next base: position 29,666,201 of record NC_047517.1, read on the forward strand.
GTGTGAGCTTGTCAAATGATGAGTCATCTAAACTTAAATGATGGACAGAGAAAGTAGTGCTAAGGATAACTGTACATGTTCCCAACATCAACAGCTTTTCTAATAAAGTCCTCAGCAAAGTAAACAAACCATTATATAAGAGATGCTTACTGTACTCACCAATTCTTTTGAAACGCTAACGTTTTTCTTGGCTTTTACTGTATCTTCCCAAAATAAGCTGCCCTCAGCTGTAAGGCGTGTTGTGCTGTATGTTTACACTTCAGGTGATTGTGTAAGGAAAGGCACTGTGGGCTGTCAGAAAAACCTAAGCAGAGCTGTTTTTGTCAAAAGCACTGAAGGAGGAAGACTGCTGAGAAATAGGGTATCACTGAAACACTGAAATTCTGTCACAGAAAGCCATATTTCTCCACAGTATATTCTGCTGCCATTCCTCAGAGGATATTTCACAGTTAGAAAACAGCTAAAAGCTTCCCTGAGAGGTCATTCACCTGCTGATTTATATTCTTATATAACTAAAACCAAAGCTTTAATAAGAGGTGTTCACCAATCTCGTAACTATAACATGTTTTATAGTAGATAGATCAGCAGCAAAAATGAACACGAGAAAATGAACAGGATGGATAACGTAAGCTTATTTTCGAAATCCTTCCACTTTTTCTGGACTGAATACATGTCTCTTTTGTGTTGCCTCTGCTGTCTCGTTCATAATGAGACCAGGGATGCTCTGCTCTTTGTCTCGGATGGAAAAACCCTGCCAGAGACGGAGAGCCCCGCGTCTGGAGGACTGGTGAAATAAGCTGTTCTGTGACAGTGCCTTCAAAGAGAAATGGCACATCACAACCCCCTAGATAACTGTGAGTGGTGAATGTGCTGATGGAGGATGAGAAATGTGTGCGTGGAGAGAGGCTGAGAGAGAGGGAGAGAAAGAAGACAAAGTGCTGCTTTTGTTTTTCAGATTAGGCTAATGGACTTGGCACAGATGAAATCCTTAAGAGGTGTAGGTAATGCTTCATGGGCTGTTTGGGAAAGAGTGAGTGGAGAGAGGGAAATACAGTAAATACGGCTTACTGCTAAAGAGAGCTGACATACTTAATTGATCAACAAAAAACCTATTTGTAACATTTCAATACCAAATAATGTAATCAATCAATCAATCAATCAATCAATCAATCAATCAATCAATCAATCAATCAATCAATGTTTATTTATATAGCCCAATATCACAAATGTTACATTTGTCTCAGTGGACTTCACAGTTTGTACAGAATATCAGTATGACAATACGACACCCTCTGTCCTTAGACCCTCACATCGTACAAGGAAAAACTTCCGGAGAAAACCCACATTTAAAGGGACCCTATTATGGTTTTTCGGGTTTTCCATTCCCTGTAGTGTGTTATTGAGGGTTTTAGTGCATGTAAATGGTCTACAAAGGCTAAAATCCCAAAGTTCCCTCGAGAGGGAGTTTCTCTCCCACACACTCCCTGCCTGAAGAGCCTCCATTGGACTTCTTTGTTGACATCACTATGCAACACTTGCGCTTCTATTGGCTATCGCTCCAACACATTGTACGTGATAGGCTTAGGGGCGGGAAATCTCTAAACGGTTGACTAATCACAACAGAGCCGGCCAGCTAACCAATCAGAGCAGACTGGGCTCTGGTTTCAGACAGAGGGTGAAAAGAGGTGCTGCATGTGTACAGCTTTACATAAGGCATCACATGTATTTACTTGCCCTAGGATAACTCAGAAACAAGGAATGTGAGGTGATGTGATGGGGAACCACAGGTTAGAGATTTTTTCTGGCCTGTTATCAATATCAATATTTAGGTTCAAAAGATTTCTCGTTTTATGGTTTTGCAAAGGGTTGCCAACAAGCTTGGAATCATTCCCAAAACAGGTGAGGTATAAGTTTGACATTTATGACATTTAAAAGCTTTTTCATGAGTCATTTAGACATTTAACAATATAAAGACCTTTTTGAACACTAAAGCATTGAACATGTAGAGGCACAAAGTACAACATTACTAAGCATAATAGGGCCCTTTAAAGCAAAAATGACAAAGACCACCCAGTTTCAGCTTCCCCAATGTAAGGATTGGCTGTTTTTCTCTTTAGAAATGATTACATACTTGTATAAACTGGATGTATTTGGGTTTTAGACTGTTGGTTGGACAGAACAACACATTTCAAGATGTCACCTTCACCTGTTGGAAACTGTGGTGTACATTTTGTAATATCTTCTATTGCGTAAGAAAATATTCAGCATTTAAAATAATTATTAGTTCCAGAACAAGCACTTAATTAACTCTCGCCATGACATACGGTATGTGTCACTAACCCAATATTATTACAAGAACAACAAATTGTTAAATGTCTAAATGACTCATGAAAAAGCTTTTAAATGTCATAAATGTCAAACTTATACCTCACCTGTTTTGGGAATGATTCCAAGCTTGTTGGCAACCTTTTGCAAAACCATAAAACGAGAAATCTTTTGAACCTAAATATTGATATTGATATCAGGCCAGAACAAATCTCTAACCTGTGGTTCCCCATCACATCATCTCACATTCTTTGTTTCTGAGTTATCCTAGGGGCAGCATATAAATGTGATGCCTTATGTAAAGCTGTACACATGCACATGTACTGCATCAGAGTGAGGAGGTGTAAGTAAGTGTACATGTGTGGTCCTTTGGCAGCTCTATAAATGTATGCATGCATGTGTGTGTATGTTGTATTCCTGCCAGTTCTGTGTGGATGTGCAGTCGGGGAGGTAGCCCGGGCACAGCTGCACGCCCCGGGGTGAGGCCAGAGGGATCGGCCTGTCAGAGCTCCATCACTCTCAGATGAACCCTCTCTTTTCACTGAGAGATGGAGGGAGAAAGGGATGAGGTGAAAAAGAAGACGGATAGTCAGGAGGGATATGGATGGTCAATAAGGAGGTGAAATGGAGGGAGCCGAGAAGTGCAAGTGAGGTGTGAGCTGGGGAGTGACAGAGGAGTAGATGGAAGGAAAGGGGAGAAGGAGGTGTGAAGGAGGAGTGTTTTCTTCTGTCACCCTGCAGCCCCGGAGACCTCCCAATGGCTGTAGGGGAGGTTTGTGTTATGCTTCATACTGCTTGTCAGATGGTCAAAGAGCTTCAGAAAACCCCTCCATGCATCTGTGGTTCAGATGGGAGTATGACAAAGTCAGTAGAGTTTGAACTTCTCCTTTAAGCTTTCTTGTTCCCAGTTACCACGATTTATCTCTCTTATTGTGTCATGCAAGATGAGCAGAAGGCAACATGCACACCACTTGCTTTGTCCTCTTTGTTGCAGGGGATCAATTCCCCTAAATATTCCATGTACAAACAAATTCAACACTGAATATCTTTGAGGAGAGACTGAAATTGTGCAGTGTTATCCTGATTAAAACACATTTATTACATTTCAGCACTCACTTTGTCAGCCAGAGATATTTATTAATTTTCAACGTTTTTCAGCACAACACAGCTCTTATTATTCCTTCCTGTATTCCTTGTTTACTGGTTGACTGGTTTCCTAACTGGCTGACCACCAGTTATTTGACTGACTTCTTGCTAATGGTTCATTGGCTTAATCACAAGTCAGCTTTGTGGATAAAAACCGGAGGCAGCTGTACTCAGACAAAGACCTGCGTTTATATGCTTGAACAGGCTGGAGTATGAATACAAGTATATAGTACACACAAACCGACACACACAGACCACAAATAGAAATAGAGAGGTCACGGCCAACTAACAAGGCTGTTGAACCAGACCTAATCAACAAAAAGTCCTAACAAGGGCTCTCCACTCGTAGCTCTATCCATCCGTCCCTCCACAAACCTCTCCCACCCTCCCTCCATCAACAAAAGCAAGCAATTTGAAGAAATGCCTTGGTGAGTTTTGTCGGCCAGGATGAATCAATACCATTGAGAGCTCAGCGCAATTTAAAATGAGTTTCTCTCTCTGAGAAACAGAGCCTGTGTTGGGTTGGTATCAGATTCTTCTGTCTATTAAACAAACAAGAAACCCTTTTCTGTAATTAGGAAAAGGTCAGGCCTCAGTCTGAATAGTAAACGTCCTCAGAGCATAGTATTTTGAGCATGCTTTTAAACGACATACTGCAAAAAAGCTGCCAATATATATGAATACAAATGCTGAATCACACTTAATTTGAATGCAATAAAGCCAGACTCTTTCAGCTACGGCTGCTTGGTGACCCAGACTGCAATTTATTGGAGCTTTCTACAATGTAATAATGTGTGCCTTCATATCAACAATAGGCCTACTGGTATTATTTCTCTGCTGGCAGTCGCTGCTGCTTGAACCCCGCTGCCTCTTCCGTTTCCCACCGTTCCGTCCGGACTCGCTCTGTTCACTCTTTCCCTTTCCTCTCCTCCAGTCTTCCTCTAAAGACTCCACAGTGCGTGTCAGTAACAGACAGTAAAAGAGAAATTGCCCTGTTTCACTCAGGTTTAGAAACCCCTTTTTATCGAGTTCGGCATCCTCCTTGAGCCTCTCCTGGCTCGGCGTCGCCATGGCAACTGTTAAACGCAACGTGCAGGATAACAAAAGCTTTTGTTCTGTACAAAAAGCAATAACAGTGCTTTATGCTCACTGTGTTTGTCTGTTGACCTCGTCGTGACCGTAGCACTGTCTCACCTGATTTCTCAATTATTCAACAGACGGTGGCTTTACTACAGCTTATACCAAAGCTGGCGAAAACACTGTAGTGTACGCAAACAGTTAAAGATGGCTGGTTTATTTTTAGTCAATACTTAAATCAACTGAGTCACGGATGCAATGGCTGATAATTGTTCTCCACAGAAACGGATGTATGAGGTGCTAATAAGGTCTGGATGCAAACTACTGTGTGAGAATCAACAAAGATAACACTATTCCCACAGCAAAGCATCAGCCAAAAGAGATGTTGTCACGTGATGTACATTCCAGTTTTTCATGTGCGGGCTGGTTGTGTTTATTCACAATAAATGGATACAGCAAGCAGTGGTGGGTGAGACGGTCTAGATTTCAGTTTCAGATTGCAGACCTGAATGGGGCCAGTGATGGATAACCCAATTTTGTTTGTAATTAAAAGAGCTTTAATTACAATTTAATTAAGTGCAGAAGAGGGAATGGGGGTCTGCATTCATCCTTTTAGTTCTCTGGTGTTGTTTATGTGATTCAGAAGATGTATTGTGAGATCAGGAATACATCCACAGTAGAGCCAAGCCACATGGCTCGGCCCTGCTTCCTCCATGGGATGAAGAATGGAAGCTTGCGAATAAATAGGTGAATTAAATGAAAGATGAACTGTGTAATACCAAGCAGAGGAGATAGCTGTAGTCTCTCCAAAAAAAGGGCCATGTGTTTAGACCTTTCTGCTGGCTCTAAGCTTGAACATTCACTTAACAGGAGGATCCGGCTTCCTCTGAAATTCAAATTATCTGAAAGATAACCACAGAACTGACGCTGTGTTTTGAAATGTAGAGCAGATTGCCACTTTAGCACTATTCCTGCAAAATGGTTGCCGGGAACCAGGTGGAGGAGACATCCTGGAGACATGCTTCACTAAGTAATATTCTTGCAGGTTATTCATTATTTATTTGAATGTATAGTGTCTCAAATCACGTGTTTTAGGCCAATGCTGGTTCATAGAAATTACATTCACATACAGTACATCTTATTTGTTTGACTCTACTATAATTACATTTTGACAGACACACTTGCTGCCCTGGTTATGTTTGTTGGAAAAAAATGTTCTAGGTGCAAAGAGCTACGTGGTTTTAATGCAAAGGGAAGTGGTCAGGATGGAGAGTGGGTTAGAAAGCACAGGGGAGGCTGGGTTTATATCCTGAGTCATTCTTTGTTCGAAACAATAATAATGGTCTTGGTCAGTCGATTCTGCGTCTCATGCTTTCTTCTTGACCTTTTCCAATATTAATCATAAAACCATTGTCTTTCCCTAATCTTAACCATGCGCTTTAAATATCTACAAGCATATTAAGTAATGTCAGGTATCATTTAACTTGTATATTTAATATTAACATTTTGATTCCTCATCATGTTGACAAATTCTAATATTTCATGAACAGGGGGATTTGCATCAGCCTTCAGCAGGGGGATCCACAATGTTACGCTTCCCTTCATTCATAGTTTTATGTTTTTTCCCACGCTGCCTGGTGGCTTTCTATAAGAGCCAACCCTACGGTGGGGTTCTTGAAGCGTCACAGAGAAGAGGTGCGGGGGAGGAAGGCGGCATGCCGCCTGGGAGCACCATGGTAAATTCTCCCCTTTTTTAGATTTCAGTTCAGGGAGGAGAGCAGCGTAATGAGAGCCCCAAAGCTGCATCACCTGAGCCAGAAGGTACAGTAGAACTGGAGCATATCATAGCAATGAAGAGGAGATAAGGAGAGGATGATGATGATGGATGAGAGACAGGAGAATACTGGAGAATCACATTCTTACAAGAGAGCAAAGCGAGTGATACATGAGAGGTGAAACCCCATGGGATTTTGGGATTTTTATCAAAGCACCGAGTGGGAGGAGAGGAGTTAAAAGAGAAGTGGTTGGGAATATGTGTACGCCTAAATTTAAACCCTTACAGGCATGCGTGAGATGCACATTCCCAGGGGCTTCGGTGACAGTGATGGCACCGGGACAGTTGCCTCTATCACATCATTACATTACCCAACAAAATGATCTCCTCGGTGCTGTATAGTGAAACTGTGACATTTGTCAGGTTTCCTTGTAAGAACAAGATGTTCACCTCATCTCTAATGTAACACTCTCTGCCCCACACCGAGGAGAGGAGCCAGACTGATGGGATTTGCTTGAAATTGATATCGATAACTCAATTTCTGCTGCAGACAGACACAAATGGTTTTGATTCGACGATATGTTATGCTCCTCGGCCTGCTTGCTATTTATCTTTTGGCATTTGGCATTTTTTCTGACCTAGTCACTTTGTCTAATGCTGCTTCGAGCAAACTTGAATTATTAATGATCAGAAAATTTCAATCTTTATCACCAAGTTGAGAACCTTTAGGCTAGCTCTCTTACCTCATCCTTTCTTCAGTCCAACACACCATCATTTCCCCACATCATTGACTTTAATGAGTACTCGGCAGTGCTTATATATGCTCTGTCATTTTCCAAAACACCTGCTTCGTCAGCAACTCACATCCCAACATGTTATTGCTCAACCTCAGTCTATTGTACAGTGATGTAATGGCCCATTAAATTAAAAAAGCTGCATGCCATTGGGCCAGCTTTGATTTTTCTTTCATATTCCTGAGGATAGTTGTATTAGGATGTAACTGTTTCCCAAGACAGTATTTCATGTCTCAATAGGGCAAGACACGGAATAAAGGTGTTGTTATTGGAATGTTTTTTCTATTTGTGTCTACAGGCTACAGCATGGGTGGTTTAATTGAATGTGATAAACGCTTCATGCTAACCGTTGAAACACTAATTCCTTCGCAGCTGTGTTGAGAACCTTAACAGGAAGTTGGCGTCAAATCACAGCTGCTACGTGGGAGTGCTCAACTATGTCTGTAAAGTATGACAATCATATCAGCATTTTTGAAATGTTGAGAAGCAAGTGGGGGTTGTGCAGGGAAAGCAAGGTGACACAGTTTAAATATATGTCCATGATTTGTGTTTGCATTTAGTTTTGCGTGCATGTTGTGGAACGTCCAGTATATCTGCAGGCTGGTTAGTCACTATTCTTTCTCACAGTCACAGGGTTTCTCCTGCCCTGTGGTCAGTGACTGCACACACACAATGTGACAACCTCCAGCTGTGAGGGTGCGAGTGTGTTAATGAGATACCCTCTGGACCTGTGTATCTGTATATCTGTGTGTGTTTGTTATTAGAACAAACCTGTACATCGTACACGAGGCCATTCAGAGACAACTGTCATCAGCTGCCAGAAACGGGCCATGTCACCTATTTTATAAGAATAGAACAAAGCTAATAGGTATTCAAAAGTAAAAGAGTTTATTGCATGCACGTCGGAGTAATAGATCAATATTGCATTTGCAGTGACGCCGCCGGCATAGGTTGCTGATCTACAGTAGGCGTCTTTTTAATTCCCTAGAACATGTCATAATGAAAAATAGCCGTTCAGCCGGTTTTCATTCAAGTCAAACTGGTTTAAGCTCATGCACCAGAGAAGATCCAACTCTACTTGTAATGAAGCCATTTAAATATATATATAGTGTAGTGGCCGATTATGCAAAAACAAATGTTCAAAGGCCACTTAGTCTATCAGGCGAATTTGAGTATTGACCAATCCAAATACCTTGCTCGTTCCATTCAAGTGCTTTATCGGTATTTAAACAAACAAATCCAACAGTCGTACGGATGTGTACAGTCAAAACAGTACATTCTGCTTTCTATAAATAATAAGAAAACATAAAACTAGAGCAGTCCATAAGCAAAACAAAACGTTACAAAAATGGTAAAATTATAATTTATAGTTATTCAGTTCATTTGAGTTATCTTAAAAGAATATTTAATTGGCCTTAAAATAATGTGCCTAAATGGCTCTTACATATAGTACGTATAAATTCAGCAACATGACATGACCATGCCGTTACAATTGTATATTCATACACTTTCAGTACATGCAGGAGTGGAGACAATTAATTACTGGGTGATTTGATGTGATTAATATGAGTAGGTAGAAAATGAAGTGAGGGAGGGGGCATGTGGGCAGCATGGTGGGATGCATCAGGGAGGATGTGAGGATGATGTGACGGTGTCTGGGAGGCAGCTGGGGAAAAGGGGAGCATGGAGGAAGAGAGAGGAGGCCGAGTTTTCACCCACTGGTGTCATGAATAAATCACTGCTGCGCTGAGATCTCCTGGCTGTCTAGCCCAGGATGGACCAGTATCCTTTAGCTCATCCCAGATGGCCTAGTTTACCCACAGAGAATACAGCCAAGTCGTAATTTACCAGCAGGGGACCCTTTTATGATAGCTGCATCCATCATTAATTACCCAGCACAACGGAAGTCAAACATTTATAAACTACGCAGGGGAGATTTAACAATGTGGACATCCCCAATAACCGAATACCACCTGCAACAACAAGGGAAAAACGCTGCTAAAAGGAAGATGGATGAGCCTGTCAAAGAAATAAATAAATAGAGAAAGGAAAGCCAGGTATAACCAATGTATGAAGAGCTTTTCGTGACTTTATTACAGCACAAGCACCTGAATTCCCTAACATAAAATGCTATCTCTGCACTCTTCAATACAGTCGCAGAGGAGGATGTTATATAAAAGCGAGTGGGAAGGCAGGATCAGCGCCAAAAAACTAAAAGAAATGTGGTCAAAATGACTTAATGATATAGTCCTGTCAGCTCAGTACAGCGCTGCACATCAGTACAGACTGTAATAGAGTTTTAAGGGAACAAAGAGAAACCATTTCCTCCCAGTGTCATTAAACAATGGAGACGTCCTCCTCACTGGCCAAGACAGAGAGCGATTGAGCTGTTCTGGGAAGACCTATGTTTGGCTGTGGCAGTGATTAACAATGTTATTTGTCATGGCTGGCGTCTGTGTGACTGTATGTTACTTTATATTAGAGTCATTTAAAATACACGGAAACAGGGACAGAGCTGACTATAGTACAAAGTACAATTTAAAAGCAAAACAGTTTTTTGTTTTGTGTTTAACACCAGCCTGGATTTATACATGTCAGAATCTAATATACCTCACTTTAGCCTCATACGTCCCCTGGATCATATGATTGTCATTGATCAATGACAACACTTCAACAAGCCCCTTTTGTCGTTCTGTTCTAAAAGTAACACAAGTAGAGTTTGTCAAAAGGGCCCTATTATGTTCATTTTCAGGTTTCATATTTGTATTTTGTGCTTCTACTGATTGCTCATCCAGCCGGCTATGTTGTGATTGGTCAATCGGTTAGAGATGTCCCGGCCCTTAGCCTATTGAGTACAATGTATTGGAGAGCTAGCTAATAAAAGCTCAGATGTTTTGTAGTGATGTCACTATGTTACTGAGTTTAACAAAGGAGTCCAATGGAGGCGTTTCAGGCGGGAGGGGGAGGGGGGAGTGTGTGGGAGAGAAATTCTCCCTGCCGTGAACTTTGGGGCCGAGCCTTTGCAGACCATTTTACATGTGCAAAAACCTATATAAAGAAAAAGGTAAAACCCCAAAAAGCATATTAGGGCCTCTTTAAGACAAAGACAGATGCATTACTGAAGACCATATCCCTTATATGTCACCATTGTGGCCAAAGAAAGGTATGGCTGATTCAAGTTGATTGTTATTTACTAGATCATTTATTTAGCAACAAACCACCTCACAATGTGACATGATTGTTGTTAAAAACACCAACCTTATTATCTATAAGTGTTATCTTTTACTCCATTGTGCTCAGTCATGAACTTGTCTTAATGCACTTAACTGCATCTCTGTATGTAAGACATGCATTTCGAGGCGTCCTCTTGAGCAACTGGCCCCTGAAACGTCCCCAGGGCTCCCCTTGTGCCCTACTTGAGTCATCCAGATGGCAAATTCTTTAAAAAATGTATTACTTACCCAAAGAAGCCAGAAAGACAGTTCAAGCTGAATATTTGAATAATCCACACATCATCAGGTGATCCCTGAGAAGTGTCACCCTCAATATTTTCTACACGGCTGCACTGCTGGAATTTAATTCAATCTGGGTCTTTAATTCTTAATTTAGTATTTAATTCAAAAAGATCCACACCCAGATAGTTGTGTGATTAGCATCATTGTAATAACGGCCCTCTGTGTGTGCTTACATTTCCAATACATTTCAGCAAAATACATCATTTCCTAACTGAATCCGGAAGCTAATTGTCGACTTTACCAGCACAGTCACAGTTTGAATTGGATAACGACAGCATTAGTATTGACCCTGCCTCAGCCTGTGGCGGACAGTGTGGTAGACGGAGACAAACGAAATTAACGTGACGTCTGCTCCACTTTTGAAATCAGCACCTAACTGGGTTTACACTGAAGAGCAGTTTAACGGTTTGATAAATCACAGCAGACAGGACATTGAGGCCAAAGCAGAAAGTTTCCCCCTTGGTTGCTTTGATGGAATATCCATATCAAACTTTGTAGTTAGATTAGCCTACTGAGGAGGAGGGCTTTTACATGAGATTCTGAAGGGATTTTCTACACTGGGGCTTTACCTTATTATCCCATCTATAATACAAACTAATTGGAGCTGTCAGGCTGCTGATAATCTGCATGAGAGTACTGGCACTGCACAACTTCAACATTTCTAAGGGAGATGATTAAAGAGTGAGTGTGCATGAGTGCTAGAGGGAGAAAGAATAAAAACAAATCAGGCTGCTTGTGAGTGAAAAGGCCGAACCCAACAGTGGTTTGTCTGACAGAAAATGTAATGAAATAAATTGGTATTTCAAGAATTTGTCCTCCGCTTTTTTGGTGTCTTTGAACAATTTTGAAGTGTTCTGATGACAGTCTGTGGCGTCAAGGCCTCAACAACATCCCTGCGATGTCTTTGAGTAGAAGTAATCTAACATGGCCTATTTAAAACAACAAAAACCCCACATACTTGACACTGTACAACTTCTTTCAATCGGTTTATCTATGAATCCATCCGTCCATGTTCCTCTGCCCCTGAAACCAGAGTGAAACCTTCCACCTTCAGGCCTTCACACTCACAAAAAGATGATCCTCTATCTGACCTCCTTTTCTCCTCACACTTGTGCCTCCCCTTGCACGACTCTCTGTTCCTTCTTCATATCCCCTCTTCTGTTTCCTTTCTCACTGTCAGCCTCCTCCTCGAGGGGAAAGAAATGTAAAAAACCTAAAGGAGGAGAGAGGAGTAGAGAAAGAGATGTTTTGACTAAGAGTAACACACACACGGACACACACACACACACGGACACACACACACGGACACACACACACACACACACACACACACACACACACACACACACACACACACACACACAGTCTCAACATCAAAGCTCTCGTCACTCTCTGCCAGCCGACAAGCCAGATAACTGCGTAGCCTTGGAGAGAGAAAGAGAGGTAGAAGAAGAGGTGAGAGAGTAAGAGTTTGGAGACAGAATATAAAATAGACAGATCACTGTGGAAATGTTCTTGGTTTGTCTGGTTATCACTATGTGCATACTTGAATGTGCTTCACAAAGCTGTCATGAAAATGTGTGTGTGTTTTATTCAGAGTCCTATGTCTGGTTCCTCTTTTGGAAGAGCCAGCAGCCCCTCAGCCCAGCATGTGGCATCTGGAACCAGCCAGCAAGTACTCTAACAAGACCCCCAGAGTGTGTGTGTGTGTGTGTGTGTGTGTGTGTGTGTGTGTGTGTGTGTGTGTGTGTGTGTGTGTGTGTGTGTGTGTGTGTGTGTGTGTGTGTGTGTGTGTGTGTGTGTGTGTGTGTGTGTGTGTGTGTGTGTGTGTGTGTGTGTGTGTGTGTGGTGTGTGTGTGTGTGTGTGTGTGTGTGTGTGTGTGTGTGTGTGTGTGTGTGTGTGTGTGTGTGTGTGTGTGTGTGTGTGTGGTGTGTGTGTGTGTGTGTGTGTGTGTGTGTGTGTGTGTGTGTGTGTGTGTGTGTGTGTGTGTGTGTGTGTGTGTGTGTGTGTGTGTGTGTGTGTGATGTAGAAAACGTCTGTCAATCTGGGCACATCTTGCGTTTCTATTGCAACGTATACTTACTAGAAGGGCACTCGATCGCAGACGATCTGCCCCTTGGTCAGATTAGATCCATTTAGTAAGTTTACGGTTGCCCATAAAACATTCCTTCACCAAGTTTTATGAAAATGGGACCAGTAGTTTTTCTGTTCTCCTTCAGAAAAACAGAATTTGTACCTCAATGCTGGATGTGATAATACAGGTCAGACGAAGAGGACGGTGGTTCCTGCTGTTTAGAGGAAATACCTCTTCCTCTATGTCTCTCTCTGTCTGTGCCCCTTTCTCAGATGCTTAATTCCTCCGTTTGGGAAAGCCAGCAACACTTTATCATCTGATCTGTTCTCAAACATTCATCAGAGTGTGTGTCTGAAACTGCAGAAGCATATGCCTGCATGTAACAAAGCTTAAAACTGAGCCAATGAACTGCTTTTGCTCAATCTTTGGTTTAAATATACTGATGGCCAACTGATTTGTTCTATAAATAGGTTTAAAACTGCGCATTTTAATCTAATGTGATGTCATGTAAGCCGGGGTCAGGCACTTGGTTGTTGCAGAGCAGCCACTGTACGCACGTGCTTGACGGCAAAAGCCATTTTTCACTTTTGTGACAGCTAAGTTTAACAAACACTGTCTTAGTGTGTTTATAACAGTTAACAGATGCTCTTCGTGAAGGCATAACAGTTTCTTTATGTGGAGAGATGTTAGCACTGAGGCATCACCAGACTGTTTCTATATCCTGATTTGGAACTCAAGAAAATCTTTAAAAATCAATTACATTTTTCCAACCAAGGCCAAAATGTGCTTTAGCAGGGTATAATATGAACCCTTTTTTTAAAGAGAAATCTGTGTTGGTTTAAAAAAGGATTAAAATGACTGGCAGCACAGCCCTAAAATATGCCAGACGCTGTTGTGTCTGACATATTTTTAACCATCTGCGGGCTTGTCTAGCAGACAAACAGGAAAATACAGGAGGCAGGAGAAGCATTTAAACAACACTTTGATTCCAGGGGGTTTGAAGACATCTGGATTGGAGTCTAAGAAACATCAGTAGCAGTACTCATGTTTTTCTCTTCTCTTGTGATGGTCTATTTGCGGCTCCCGTGTGCCTGAACGTCGCTGTCCCTGTTTCCATGGAGACCAAAAGAGGTGTGGAGAATCCTGAATCCTTTCTGTGGTCACTGGCTCTGTCATACGTGCCGCCTGCCGCCACCACTTACCTTTAATAACCCTTCCCAGCAGGACGCTTTGCAAAGGCACCATTTCTTGACATTGCTAATTAGAAAGAACAGGTGTTTGACGTAGTTCCAGACCACATTCGGAGCACTGACTCATGCTTTGAACAAAACGAACACAGTCACAGTTTGTCAGATGACTCCAAAAGTGTTCCTTTGAGATATGTAGTCACCCCAACAATTAGTCCGACAGAAATTCCTCCAGTAGAAATTCCCACCAGCTTAGCCCTCCTGCTGTCCCACTCCACCCTCATGTTGATCTGAATTATTCCATTAGCACTGCTTTCCATCCCTCCTGCTGTCCTGGTACACAATGCCATTGACCCGCTCTATTGTCTGTGGGGTTGTGTCCTCTTTTTAGCTCAGAGAGGCTCATTTGTTGATCTGCTAACTAGATTATGCCTTGCCTAATTAACTATCTCTAACCTGGGCTGACACATGTAGCTGGACTGGGTTGGACTTTACTCTCAGGCTCTCTGTCTCGGCTTTAGTCGGTTCATGGCCTTCGGTGGACCTTTCCTTTTGGCACATGGTGAACTTGCCGACAATGTCAGAGACGGGATTAACTAAAGATGCAAGGGGTTGAAATGGTGAGTTTAAAAGCACAGTCACATGGTCGTCATTTTTTATTTGTTTTACGTGTCAGTGATTCATTGTGAAGTGCCCATGAGTTGCCAAAGCTAGGCTAACAGGGCTGTGATTGAGCTGAATAAACAACCTGTTCATCTGCTAATTGGATAAGCCAGTGTTGATCTGAGTAAAGGTGAAGTAAGGCAGCCACGTGGAGGCACTTCTGTTCCTTAATGTCAAAGGGGGTGAAACAATATTGCAACACATGATCTAGTTTATCAATATGTATGCTTTTGTAAGGGAATCTAATAACACAGTCACTCTCACTTTGTTTCACTTGTATTTGTAGCCATGCTAGCAACATGTATATAGAGATGGGGCTGTTTGTCTGTTGGTCTGTCCACCAGAACCAGGACCATTAAATATGTCAACAACTAATGGATGGATTTTTCATTACATTTTGTAGACGCACAATCATGTTCAACCGGGGGATGAATACCACTGCCTTTTTAACGTATGCCAACCTATGTTCCCCTCAGTTTTATTTGTTAAAACTCTGGTGATCATCTCAGTTATCCAAGTTGGATAACTGAGATGATCACCAGAGTTTGTGATGGTGTTGGATAATCCAACACCATCATCGGGTCAAAGTTAAAATGTGTCCAATCATTTGTTTTTATGAACAAATATTAACAAAACCAATGACACCCAATCAGCTTTAGAGGTATTTAGAGTTAAGCTCAAATTAGACAACAGCATGCTAGCTAAAAGTAAAATAGTTAACATGATTAACGATATACCTGCTAAACAGAAGCATGTTAGCCATGTCACTGTGAGCATGTTAGCATGCTGATGTTAGCTTAAACCCAAAGCACACAAAGCTGCTAGCATATAGGTGGTAAACTGTTAGTCCTTTTCTTGATTCAAAGATGTACTTCACCATCTTACCTAAAGTGCATTTATAGGTTTGTCTGATTGAATTCAAATGTTTGAGGCAATTTCTTAATTTTATATTATATGAAC
This sequence comes from Pseudochaenichthys georgianus, assembly GCF_902827115.2. Taxonomy (NCBI): domain Eukaryota; kingdom Metazoa; phylum Chordata; class Actinopteri; order Perciformes; family Channichthyidae; genus Pseudochaenichthys; species Pseudochaenichthys georgianus. The sequence goes on from NC_047517.1 coordinate 29,681,717, forward strand.
CATTAAGGCATAGAGTTCATGTTTCCCCTCTGACCCATAGCCTTTTCATTTTGGCCCCGGGCTAAGTTACCATGACAGGTTGAACTCTACGGATGAAAACGGGAGGACATAATATGAAGGGGGTTGAGGGAGGCGAGGCACAGTGGGGTTTCGAAACAGAAAGATGCGCATGGCTGGACAAATGTTGCCTCTAAGAGCTGAAGTTGGGGTGACAGCCATCGTGTGGGGAATAGGGACAATGGGCTCAGGGAGAATTGTGTGTATGGCCTTTGCAGCAGTACTCCCCACACCATCCAATCACTCCGGCTGTCTACTTGAGTGACATTTCAGGAAATTTCCACTGATGTGGGACTGAGGCCCCAGCTGTCAAGACGAAGCAGTTGGGGGGGGGGGGGACAGAAAGGCGTTGGATGTTGCTTATCAGTCTCGGCAAGATCTCTGGGCTTTATGGCTCATGGGAGAGAATATTGATACGTTTTCTCTCTTCCTTTCTTTCTCCGTCTCTGTGCGTTATTACTTTCAGTGATAGAGCGGATGATAGCCTCTCTGTGATGTTGGCAGACTTCTAAGGCTTATCTCGCAGAATGACATTGGTTTTGTTTTCTTAGTTACTCTTAGATGAGATAAATGATGCTCTGAGCTCTACATTTCTGGAACTACACCAGTGCGTTGAATAGAGATGAGTTTCTGGTCAGGTTGACACTTACTTGAGACGTATTTAGGGAAAAACATCAAATGTGAAAGTCATCATGTATGTCATATTTGAATAACTTAAGATATAAAACTTCCTCATATTTTACCTTATATGTTTTGGTAGTAAAATGGTATGGTAGAAGGCAGGGGATGGAAATGCAGAGGAACAGATTGTAAACGTTGTATTATGGTGGTGAGAGGACTTGACATTTACATCACCTCTACACACTCAACCCCTTTGCCATGTATCTGAACCATCCAGGGAGTGAGTGAGTGTGCATGGTGATCATTGCTAAGGTGTGAGTAAGATGAGGTTATTGAATGCGTGTGACCTGGACTTTGTTTGTATGTGCAGTATGTCTGCTTGCACATGTCGTTTGCAGAGTTTGCAGCTCAGCTCTCACTTTTGCAAACACAATTAGCTGATTTGCATCCAATTTCAATAAACCCTACCCGTAACCTTTCCATGCTCTCTCATTTCTGGATACCATATCAGACGGCATCTCGACCTTTTGGCAACACGAATGGGAGCAAGCGTACTAGTGCTACATTTCCATCACCTTGAGTCAGTCGCGCACACCGGCTGTCTGGATTGCTAGCACCTCTGGCCCGCACCCTGCCACTTCTTTCCAATTTTGAAAATGAAGCCTGCATGTGATTAAACGTCCTTTCTGTAACTGCTACTAAGCCTGAGGTTACTACTGGAAAACGTTGGCTTTATTCCAGTTGGTTGGCTTGACTCACATGTGTACAGTATATGCTGATAGGAACCATGTCCAAGAAGTATCTCTGTTCAGACCCTTAAGAAATGTAAACGCTTGATACTCCTTTGGAATCTTTCTACATTAAACTTGGAGGAAGATTTGTGACATACAATTCTGCGTGCTGGACTATTCCCAAAGTGTAACAGAGCGATGTAATCGATAGCACTGAGAAACTGATAGTCGTGAGTATTTATATGTCACCTTGCTTTGAGGATACTACTAAAAATAGAGAAAGTTGCATTCATCTTACAGTTGGTTATCTGGCATCATTTTGCTGAGTCTAACTTTGACATGTAAGAAACTTTATATTAATTACAACTTAATGACTGACTTAACATGTTCCCATGGCGATATCTTGTTTAATCACTTGCACAGTGCATTAGCCAATTAGCCTTAGGTGTATTGGAACAACATTGTACTTGCATGTATAACAGGTAGGTGTACAAATTATTATTGTGCAAACTGTGATTCCATGAACTTGGAGAATGGTAAATATCTCCAGGCTCCAAAAAGAAAAATCACACTGTAATTGCATACAGTAGTTGGCAGTTGACCTTTCTTCTGTGAGTAAAACTGTGCAAGTGCGTGTAAATGTCTTTGTGTGTGCACTCGCACACACAAATATAACACAATATTTGGGGGTGTCTTTGGGTCTGGCAGAAGTTTTTCCAGGTGGTTGCTTTGTGTGTTTGTGCGTGAATGTTTGTGATGATACTTTGATATGGGGCTGGCGTACTGTGCAAGAGTGAGTGAGTCCCCTAGGGTACAGCTCTTCTTGGCACATCTCTATGATCCCATCATGACGGGGAAACTCGACACTGGGGAGGATATTCCACTGCCCAGCAGCTAGGGGAGATTAGCAAGGCTGCACAAACACCATTACTGCAATTCCAGTAACAGGGCCTAATGAGGTTACGCCTGCACACACACACACACAGTGCCTCCCAAACTTTACCTCTCAAACTATAAAACTCCTTTACAGTACAGACTCACACCATATGCAAAACGACATGCATATACCTAAATATGCAATATATATAAATACACATGCATGTACTCACCCCCACCCCAGGACTGTACTAATGAACACTGCAATTGCTGAGCGGAGAGTGAATTGATTGGCACAGAGAAAGCATTACACCAGCACATTCAGGCATATGGCATGTGGACCACTGATGGGCACACACATATGGTGCTGGTGGCTTCTGCTGCTTCGCATGGGAGGAAAGCACTGTGCTCGCCTTTGATCAGACTCCAAATCACAGAGCACAGCACACAGAGTACAGCCTAAAAATCTCTAACTGCTTCGGTTGCATCATTTTGTCCCATTACAATTAAATGCAACGTGTCATGCAGCTCCCTTTTAGTTTTGGGGACTTTTTAGATTACAGGATTTATAAAAACAATCCACAATATTCTGGAATTTTTCAAAATACAGTATAATGTGCAATTATGTAACAGAATTTGGCTTTTTATTTTAATTTATCATGGAGAAGGGGACTCCTTTTTCCACAAGATGTCTGTCTGTGAACAGACAAAGAAGTTCTGTTAAAGTGGACATTTTGTTTAGTAGTCCACGTACAAACAGTAGTTTATATATTGTCTCTTAAACATTAAAAGATAAATAAAGAGACAGTTCTGTATGAATGGTGAATGAGACTGTTAATTTCTTATTAGTGACTATACCAACAGTAGCTTCCTCTTCTTGTGTTTCATTCATGGAGAGAGCTGTTGCTCTAGTCTACTCATTCCCACGTGAGCAAAACCAGCCTCCGGTAACCATGGCAACTTTTGTTTTCTTGATATTTCCTGCGTCTCAGAATATCTCACCACCAGAGAGCTCCTGTTAGGGGACTGCATCGTCCTAGGAACCAGTGTCCGTGGTGATGACGAGGCATATCCCAGAAGGTTTTAATGCAGGATCCTGCTTTGGCTGAAGTGACAGGGGTCTGTAAGGATTAGTCATTATTTACATCATTTTAGTAGGGCTGCACAATTCATTCAAATGTGATCAAAATTGCAACATGGAGCTTCACAATCGCAGGACTATTGCAATATTTGTCAATTGAAAAAATATATAATTGAATTTAAAATATGATTTGTATTAAGTATTGAATTCCCAACCTACAACGGATATTCTACAAACTTAATAAAAATTCATTATTTGAAACCGATCCTATTAAAAAGATAACAAGGTGATCATTTCAATATATTTTTGAATGATAATGTGGATAACTAACCTATTTCTGTATTGTTCATCACCATCACTTCCATTTTCCTTTTTTTGTTTTGTTCCCATCATCTTCCATTGCCCTCCATTAGATCCAGGGTACCGAACGAAAAGCACCACAGACTTTTTCCTAATGTTTTCAATTAAATACCACTCTGGCCAACCCGTAATGGTGACTAACAGGAAATTGCGTTTTATTAATTTAAGTTCTTCCGCAGCCACAATCCTTCTGTCCATTCCCTGGACACCATAATTGGACTTACTCTATTATTCTGAGAATGAAGAGACACTTTTATTAGAGATGTTCACAGGAGAACCATAGACTATTTTCATTAGTATTATAAAGGACACTTACATAACTTTCACATAATCGCCCTGCAGAGTTTACACTGCCAGCGCCAAGAGGACCAATTCTGTGTCTCTCTCTTTTGTCCGACATATTGCTCACTTCTTTAAAGCTGCTCGGCTGTATTGTGTCTCCCTGAAATGACTTATTACAGTATGGTATGCTGATACAAAGCAGCCTATGAATAGGAAGAAATGGGTGTGATTGTGCAATGCCGTGTATAACTGTTCTCAATAGAGCGTGAAATTGTTGATTCTTCTGCTGCCATTTCTGTGTAAAACAGAAAAGGGATAATTCCCCTCTGCACAGCGTCACGGTCAGACCACCACTTGTGTCAGCCAAGAAAATGAATTCCCATTGATTAACGTAAATTCGTAATCAACGCTGTTTGTTCTTGTTGTTATTTGGATAGCCCACTGAAGCCAACGTAATAGCCTGGAGTTATTGTCAGGGAAAAAAGCTTCAAGCTATTGAAAGCCTTGATTACATTTTCTCTTTCTCTGCGTAGTGACGCCACAACACTGGCTTCATGGTGACATGGCAGATGACACAGATATGACTATTTTCTAGCTTTGTTTAGGCTTGTTTTTATATTCGATGAGTAGTCCATATTAAAATACAGTGCAATATTATACGTGGTTTCTCAGTTGTAAATATATCTTACAGTACTTTTCCTTCACCAGACAAGATAGTGCTTTTATGATGGTTTAAAAATGCTTACTGCACACCACTTTCAGTAAAGTAATAGAAAGGTAAATCACACCGTTTTTATTTCATGTGTAAATCCCGCTTGCCTCCAGTAGTTTATTCTGGGTTTACCTGCATCACATCATTGGATGATAGTTGCCTACGCTGCATGAATCATCATTTTATTTCACAGCATGTCTTGATATCAGTTGATATACCATCATCTACCTAATAAATGTACGCATAGTAATAATACAAAGGCATGTTTTTGATCTCATTCATATACATTCTGTGAATTCCCCTCTCTGTACTGTATTGTGACGTGTTCAGAGACAGAACATATGTTTCTGTTGATTAATTCACTATTGCCTTGAGTATGACCCACATCATGTGTACCTGCGAGTGTATGAAATGTGCAGCTACCTTTTTTATCCTTCTGCATATAAAAAACATTACCATTCAATGCTAAGCAATTCTCCTCACCAAATTAAAATTGGAACATAATCAGTGAACCGTTAAAGACCCCACCTCACAGCCTAGTACACACCTGCCTGTGAGTGTGTGTGTGTGTGTGTGTGTGTGTGTGTGTGTGTGTGTGTGTGTGTGTGTGTGTGTGTGTGTGTCAGTGTGTGTGTCACAGGTTATCCCCTCCTCTGTGCATGTCTGTCTGCCCCTCAGTGGGGAAACCATGGAAGGACATTTTGGTCTGGTTTGAAGGGGAGAGCTCGGTCGTGACACACATTTCGGTTGGTTATTAGTAGCTAACTGGGTCTCGTGGTAGGTTTTGTTTATCCAGAGGGGAGACTTTAGAGTATTTTAGATGAATGAGAAGAGGAACAGGGGGACAAGAAAAGAGAAATACGGGGTGTGGGAGAGATTGTTTTTGTGTGTCTGACGGAGACACAGTTGGTGTTTTTATAGAGTCACAGTGGACGTGTAAACTCACAAAAAAAAAAGATCACATTTTGCCTGCAGCTGTTGCCACGGCTTCAAACATCCTTCTGATTCTGCAAGGCTGCCAGAGCTACAGCTGAAATGAATATAAATAAATACTTGAGGATTCAATTGTTTTGATCTGTGCAAAATGTCCTGAATAGATTTTTTTAATTGACTCGACATTGTTTCTGCATGCACAGCAATTGTTTTCCACCGTTGCTTCGTATGCAATTACCTCATGCAGATCTTTCTTCCGCCTCCCTCCTCTGTTTTATTTTCTATTTGGATGCTGTGCTTTTATCATATGGTTTATCTAACCCCCTCCACCTCTTCTCACCACATCCCCCCTGTTTTGATGCATTAGCCTTCAGGCCCAGTGTAGGTGGTGTAGGGGGTTTCTCTGTGTGGGTGGATCTATTTCCTGTCAGTCACCACTTGTTATTTGACCTTGCACCTTTATACTCTCCTTCCTCTGCCTTCTTTCTTTCTTTCTTTCTTTCTTTCTTTCTTTCTTTCTCTCTTTCTGGAGGCGTTTCCAAACCAGTAAGAGCTCACAAAGATGTCTACACAGCAGAGAGAGGAAAGGAGGTGATTTAGATTGCATTGTTCGGCTTGAATCTGGTTAGAAATCTGGTGTAAAAGTATTAAATAAGGAGAAAATGTAATCTTGGAAAAGATGATTCTATGAATGACAGTATTGACATGAAGAACAGGTGAAATCTGTTGAGATTTATTACATTGTAGGCAAACATTTCAACATGTTGGCTTACAGTATGTTAGATGAATTCTGCCCTTGCTTTGGTGCTGTCTTACTAAAGTTCAGTCCAGGTTGACAATTTGGTGTTGATTTTGTTTAGATGTGCTTAATTCGGGCAAACTGCACTTTCAGAAGACTGAACACTAGAGGGCAGCAGAGTACAGAGAATGAGTGAAATCCAGCTGCACTACAGACAGAGCACACACTGCTCATTATTTCCCCTTTTTATTATATTATACATGACAGCACATGCATTGAAGTTTATGGCTTTAACCTAATTTAAGGAATACTTGGTGAATGTTAATGTCACTTGTGCATGTCATGTTCAAGACAATATAGGGGCAGTTCAATTCAAGCTGGTCAAATTCAATTCAATTCAGTTCAATTCAGTTCAATTCAAAGCTGGTCAATCTGCTTCCCTTTTGCAAATCTATTAAAAAAACTATTTATATCAAAATGTTACCCTTAAATTAAACATATCAGTATAATTTCCTATGTTTTGGTTATTCTGTAACCTTACAGTCCATCTCTATTCTAGATGCTGTCTTTGCGTTGCCTGTTTTTGTCGGTGTATTGAGACACAGTGTGGAGGTCAAAGAGGCCAATGAGATTGATGCAGTGATTGGTGTTGTTGCACCCAGGGGAGCTGCAGCAGTGAGATGCATGGACCCAGGAGAAGATGAGAGATAAGAGACTGACCCAGGTGGCATGATCTCAGGGACGTCTGAACACATGAGGGTTTAGAAAAGTTTTACATTCAGTGTGAAATAACAATTATTCAATTGTTCTTTATTTCCTGAATGAGTGATGATAGATTCAATTTGATTGCTACTACCACCAATGACAATAATAGTAATCCCCATATTTATTTTTATTTATAAGTGATTTCAGTATGGATTATTTTGCTGATTTATTTCTCTATTGATTCTTTAATTTCTATAATGTCATAAAATGTAATCATCAAAATGATTTCGAACTCATTCCAGCTCTGATTATAGCTTCTACTACTTAGCTTAAATAACCATCTTGCACTTATTCAACATCTTCTTTATTGTGCGTGTGATTTATTGTTTTGGTGGTGGTTCTTTTATCCTGGCTGTATGTGTATGGCATAGTGCCTGGAAAACGGTGGAAAACCTCCAAATATCGGCCACTTCTAGAGTTCACCGGCCAACTCTGTTTTATTGAAGTAATCGTGATTTTTTGTGTTGCCTGTAAAACGCTGGAGTTTGAAATATAGTACACCTTGGCAGTGGCTTTTACTACGAGTTTGGCTATGGGAGTTTCTTTGGCAATCAGACTGTGAGTGGAGTTTTATCAATGAACGCGTTTCTGAAATGGCGGTAAAACTGGCTGCTATAGTACAATATGTATTGCACAATTAAGTAGGTTTTTTTCAAGTAACATTTGTATTGAGCTGCAGGGAATTCAAGTTGTGAATTGATGGATTGCAATTTCCCGTTTATTCATCATGCGAATCCTTCAATTTTTTTAATATCTTTTCAAAATAGCTGTTTTTTTGGTGTTATTTGCACAGATGCCCTGTTCCTCTCCATGCGTCTCCTGCACACACCCCCATCTCCCCCATTCCCAATCCCTCTTTTTTTACCTCTCCACGCTCCTTATCCATCCATCCTGTCCCCCCTGAAGCCACACCATTGGCCCTCGCCTAGCAACCGCATGATAATTTGGCATAATGTGACACCCCCTGATGCATGATGGGGGCTGTAAATCAGCCTCATCCCCCCTTCATGCCAGTGGCTGGTGTTTGGGGTTGAAAAATGAGAAGAAAAATGGAACGGGGAGATGAATATATTTGAGGAGGAGAAAAGGGAATTTCACGCTCACATCATAACATGACTGGTGTCCACCGGCTAAACCTGTCATCTGTCCCCGGAGGGTTGTTCTCTTTCTTCATAGCAGCAGTGACCGATCATGTCCTCTCTTTCCCAGCTTTTCCCCATACGGTCCCCATGTACTCTATATGTACGGTGCAGATTTAGTGGGAAGCAGACAGGCATGTGATGACGCAGCCTCTCGGGATCGACAGGACCCAGCCAGGCTCATAGGTGCCTCTGACACGCAGGCAGGCTGGGAGAGAAAAATAAAGATGGCCGCTGCGTGCTCCGTCTGTCTCCATGCTGCCATGTGTGACGTGAGCACGGCTGATGTGAAGGGCATCCTTAAATGAGACGTCTTGTGTTTCTCCTTCCTCCTCTCGTCATCACAGAAACCAAACCTTTTGTCTCTCCCTCTCTCTGTAGTTCTTCCCCTGTTTCTCCCTCCTCCTCCTCTGTCCCTCATTTTTCCACAAAGACTCGAGTAATTTGATGAAACAAAAGCTCCACTGGTCCTGTTTGACCTCTCCATCGTGGTGTCAATGGACCCAGATGGTGGGATGACCACCACAGAAGCACAGTGTGGACTCAGGGAAATAGGCATTTATCTCGTAAATTAAAAAGAGCTGTCCTGTCTTTAAATCATTAATTTATTCATTATTAAATTCCTAATCTGGATCATTTGTTGCCTGGTCGGTTTGTTCACTTGGTTGTTTTTGGTTTGGTTTCCCATTTATTTGGTTTTTTCATTCATTCATTTTCAGGTGTGAGCATCTGAATAAGCAGAAGCACATTGTCCAAGAGGCAATTAAACTGGTAATAATGAATATTATCGCGCTACCGCTTCCTTTCTTTGTGTGTGTGTTTGTTTGTGTGTGTGTGTGTGTGTGTGTGTGTGTGTGTGTGTGTGTGTGTGTGTGTGTGTGTGTGTGTGTGTGTGTGTGTGTGTGTGTGTGTGTGTGTGTGTGTGTGTGTGTGTGTGTGTGTGTGTGTGTGTGTGTGTGTGTGTGTGTGTGTGTGTGTGTGTGTGTGTGTGTGTGTGTGTGTGTGTGTGTGTGTGTGTGTGTGTGTTTGAGATATTCGTGTGAATTCGCCATCAGGACCGTCCAATCTATCCTCCATCCCCTCTTCTCCTTTACCCATGTCCTTTGCATGTTTCTCCCCATCCCAGTCCTGTCACTTGGCCACCACCAGCTGGTAACCTGTGTATGTGTGTGTGATAGTACATAGGTGGGGAGTTTAAACACCTGCACACACACACACACACACACACGCACGCACGCACGCACACACACACACACACACACACACACACACACACACACACACACACTCCCCCCTTCTGCTGTTGCTCCCCACCACTATTTCCTTCCTTGCTTCATTCATGCCTTCACACACACAATTTATCTTTTTCTCACACACACAATTTATCTTGTTCTCACTCACTCACTCACTCACACACACACACACACACACACACACACACACACACACACACACACACACACACACACACACACACACACACACGTCTGCATGGTGGAGCACCAGGCGAGGAGCAGCAGCAGGAACCAGAGCAGAGAGAGAGAGAGAGAGAGAGAGGAGGAGACAGAGAAACATTTAGGAGGACGGACTGAAACAGAGCGTGGTTGCCGTAGTAACAGCTCCCCTCCCTCCCCCTCCATTCTCTCCCTCTCTCTCCCTCTCTCTCCCTCTCTCCTCCCTCCACCTCTGTGCTGGTTATGCTCGTGTCTCTTTTCTCTCCATCCGGTTTGTCCTCACCTCTCCTGGACGCGCTCCTCTCACACTGCCAGCGGATGACACTAGAGGAGGAGGAGGAGAAGGAGGAGATGAGGAGAAGCTGCTGTCTCCACTCTTCCGGCTTAACATTACTTTAAAAAAAAAAAAAGAATTAAAAAAAAGAAGAAGAAGAGAGAACAAGCAGAACAGAGAAACAACCAAAAGGATATACATACAAATGTAAAAGATACCCTACTCTTCTCCATTCCCCTTCTCAAGGAGGGCATTTTTCTTCCCTTTCCCCCCCTTTCCTTTTCTACCCAAATTTTTACCTCTGAGATCCCGGTTTTGTCAATTAGAGCCTCTGAACTTCTCTGGGATTTCAGGTGAGGCACGCGTGTGTGGTGTGTGGTGCGCCTTCATATTTTTGATTGCCTATCATGGCTCACGCGGCCTCTCAATTGAAGAAGAATCGGGGGGAAGTGGATGTGAATGCATTAGAGGACGAGAAGGAGAAGCGGAAGAAGATCAGGAGAGCAGCGTCCCGGGAACAAAAGAGAAAGGTAACGGACGAGGGCTGGCTGGTGGCTTCATCTGCTCCACTAGCAGCATTGGAGCGTGACTGTGTGTGTGTGTGTGTGTGTGTGTGTGTGTGTGTGTGTGTGTGTGTGTGTGTGTGTGTGTGTGTGTGTGTGTGTGTGTGTGTGTGTGTGTGTGTGTGTGTGTGTGTGTGTGTGTGTGTGTGTGTGTGTGTGTGTGTGTGTGTGTGTGTGTGTGTGTGTGTGTGTGTGTGTGTGTGTGTGTTACATCTCCCTCAGCTTCACTACCTACATCTACTGAGCTCAGAGGTTGCCTTGTCACACAAACAGACATTCGTGTACGTTTTTAAATCTGCGTATAAATCACGTGGAGTCTCTTCTTTCTTCTGACACCCGTCCGTCTTACAGAGTGTCTTTGACCTTGTGTAGTGAGTGTGTGTGTTCCTGTGTTTCCTCATGTGGAAGTCTCTGTGTTTATGTTGGTATGCGTGCGAGGTGTGCACATAATGTTTGTGAGTGCGTGTATTCCTACACGTGATCGCTCAAAGTCAACAACACTTCAACCTGTTTGTGCGTGGCGATCGTATAGCTCTTTATCTGTAGATGTGTGCATGGTGATCGAACACCTGGAGTGATTTGTTTGACTCTTTCAACGTTTCCCATAACTGTCCATCTTTAGTAAAACTACGTCACAGGGGGCTCCCTTTAAACATGTGTGCATTTGTTTTAATGAGGTAGTGACTTGTTTTATTATCCTGTGCAAAAACGATGTGTTAATCAATGCTTTCTCGGCAGAAATGCACCATAACCGTAACTTTATGCTCAGAGTTGCGTGTGAGGTTTTCACTTGTTTATACAATGAGGACACGGGAAATACACAAGCTGAGATGCTTAAAAAACACATTCATCGAAGTCTTTTTGACTAAATCATGGTTTTGTATTGGTGTGAGTGATGTAGTGTGTGTGCCTTCGATGCACAGACAGCCATGTATAATGCATATTGCATACAAGAGTGATTTATTGATGACCAAGCTTTTCATATGATGGAGGTGGAAGTGAAATGCACGTGGGTCCCTGTCCTCTTCCTGCTCTCTTTCATGTCAGCTGGCAGAGAACACTGTTTCAATGTCAGCTTTTAACTTTGGACAGGCTAGTGGGAGAAACTCATGCCAAATAAAATAGTATTTAATAAGATTATAGCTCCTACCAAGGCAAGGCAAGGCAAGGCAAGTTTATTTATATGGCACTTTTCAACACAAGGCAATTCAAAGTGCTTTACAAAAAATGAAAGACATTAAGCATTAAAAAAGAAAAGCTAATAAAATAAACATTAAAAGAAAAAATATATGGATAAAAGTTACAGTGCAGTTTAAGATATGAATAGTTCAATTAAAAGCAGCGACACTGGAAACAGAAACAAATGTTTACTTGTCCTCTGTCCACAGTTCACTGTATTACAATGAATTCTCCAGTACCGGGACTGTTCCATAGTTTAGAGAGAGTATTTCTTGTGAGGAGATTTGACCGTGAGTGATCTGTTCAATAACAGCGACATTTACTGAACTTTGCGCCCATGGGTGCCTGGTTTTGAATTATGCTGCTGGCAATGTTATTTGACCTCAGCATTAACAAGAAGCGAGCCATCATGGGCTTATCTTTCGAAACCAAAAGAGGAAAGGATTCAAAAGGTCAAGTGTGGATCTGCTTCTAATCCAAGTTTTGAAAATGCATACATGCAGAAAAGTGCATATTCCCTCTCGTCTGTGTTTGTGTGTGAAAAGGATGTGTGTCTGATTTGTATCGGAGGGTTATAGTCCCCATGAAGGGTCGTGTTTCATAGAAGAGAACAGGAGACAGAGATGATGAGGAGAGCAGAGGGCTGTATTGATTGGATTGAGCACAGCACCATCCATGAGGATAATAAACTTTCCCTCCTCACCTCGTCCTGCCCTGCGTCCTTCCCTCTGTCCTCACATATCTACTCTTCTCTCCCTCATTCTCTAATTTGTCTCTTTTTATCCCTCGTGTTTGAAGTGTCTTTCTTCTTGACTTTTCGCTCGGTGTCTCTCTTTGGGTTTTTATTGATATGAGTGTCACACTGTTGTTTGGCTCACGCTGCTACAAAACAAAGTCAAACGCTGAAGTTAATGTTTTTGTCAGTCGGTTTATGAGGGGTGTGAACTTTAGGCCATCGCTGTCGGCCAATCTCTCCTCACACACGTACAGATGCAGTAGTGGCTTTATTCCTTGGCCGCCCTTGCTTGTGCATTAGTGACACATGTAGTAATAATAAATATATTGGTATAATGAAATGGAAGGACATGAGAGTCGAGGTTACATTGTCAGTTTCCCTCCAATATTCTTTATGTGCAATGATACGGCTGGCTTGGTGCACATTGTGCAACATTGTGCTTTGACTCACACATTCCACAGCTCTACAAATGCTATATTTAGATGGTGGAGCTGCAGGTACAATACAGTTTGTAAATGCAGAGAGGTGCGTCTTGCCATTCATTTGGTTTACAGATCAACTGTCAAATGTGACACATTGCATCGTGGGTTCGTAATTTCAAGGGAGTGTTTATATTTGTTGTTTCAGGGCACTACAGTGAATAAAACCAACATGTACACCAGGGGTCTCAAACTCAAGGCCCGGGGGCCAAATCCGGCCTGCGACTTCATTTTATGTGGCCCGCAAGAGCTTGCAAATAATATAATACGTTTATAATATAATATGCCCATAAACTACATGTCCCACAATGCATCTCGTTTTGTGAAATGCGCACTGAAGAGACTTGCAATTATTTGCCCTGGACTTCTGCTTTCAGACGTAGTTAATTACTAAGTTATTATCCTATCTGATAACAATCCAATTCAGAGGCAATAATATAATATAATACATTATTTTATATATATATTATATATTTATATAGTTACAACCGGCCCTTTGAGTGCAACCTTTATGCGAATGTGGCCCGCGATGAAATTGAGTTTGACACCCCTGATGTACACACTCAAATAAAATGGTGGAGGGTTACCCAGTAGACAGGGAGTACATTTGGAGACATTAATAGTAACTGACTATTACAAATTCAGAAATAGATAAACAAAGTGCGTGTGAGGGAGATAGTTGGGCATGAGGCCTGCTGCTTTTATCAGACATCACTCAGCTCAGTGTAGGACTAATGGAGAGCAGAGTGTCCGCCTGTCCGGGGAGGGATGCAACTCTGGGTAGTGTGTGTTGTGTTTTGTTAGGAGAGCAGCACAGAGGGAGATACAGTCCCTAGCATAAGTACCCTGGGAATAGTGGGCTGGTAACCTCAGAGAGAGCGCACATATGTATCTGTGTGTGTTTGTAAGAAGGCTGGAAACAATTTGTATGTGTTTTCTGAGAGAGATTTTGTGAAAACTCCGCAGTGGTCACTTGAACGGGAAACCCCTGTTACAGTGTTATATAAATTCTCCAAGCTGCTTTACTTCTAATGACATTATGTAGAGCCAGGAGCCCCCAATGGATTCCCTGCTAGAGAGAGAGGGAAAGAGAGAGAGAGAGAGAGCTAAGTAAAGCATAGGTTTCCTACTGCTGGGTCCCAGTTTTACACAGCGCTCCGGTACACAGTGAGCGCTGGTTCAGTACCTATTGTTTCTCTCATAGGGCTTACAGTATATGGGTCATGCACAAGCTTTTTCTTCTCACAGGCTTATTCTACGGTCAAATCTAAAAGGGTTTCATCTTCAGAGTAAGCCTGTTCATCATCTGTTGTCCACCTTGACTGCTTATTCTCAAATAGTGCGCTTTTTTTTTAATTGGAAGCTTAAAAAAACAACAACCTTAGAACGATTAGGCGAAACTCAAACCACTTCATTATAAATTCAAAAGATCACTGGCACATCCCGCTCATGAGTGGTGAATGTCATCATCATTTATCGCCATCATCACTGCTCATTAGTCCGAACCCGGATCACAGAAGGGAATCTAAAGCAGGACTTTGAAATGACTGCTGGGAGGGGAATGGCGGTGTTGAAATTGGATTTCAGCCTTGTGCTAAAGCCCATGGCAACAATGGGGAGGCTCGGCCCCAAAGGGAAAAGTAAACCTTGGGGAAAAGAGCCATAAGGCAGGAAGGGAGAGAAACAACATAATATCAATAGGCTATACATTTTAATAGATTCCTCTACTATATTTCTTTTTTTCTGTGCCATTTCATTCCCTCATTTCTGGTTCGGCTGAAACAAAGCCAGCACGCGTGTTGCTTCCCTCCTCCTTCCCCTCCTCCCCTCCCCTACTAGCCCATAAAAGATGGAGGTTAATGAATTTGGCGCTCATGCATGCCTGAGCTAATTACATTGGCTTTGGGAACTCCTCCCATTATTAAAAAATGTTTTCACCATCAAGATGGCCACCGGCTGGACGGCCGATCAAAGCGACTTTCAGGAGGCTGCCAACCTTCTGTTTGTGGGAATAATGACAAATGATGAAGACGATATGGCTTTCTTATTTACTCAGTGGGAATATGGTGTATGAGATTCAGTTAGTTATCATTATCAACTGAGGAGTGTTTTTTCTAGTTGGTATGCTTTGACATATACCGTTCAGTAAGATTGATTTAATGCCCAATATCACACATTTGCCTCAAGGGAGCTCAGCGAGATAAAAAAAGAATGAAGTAAATCTCTATTCTATTTTAAGGAAATCAAACCAACACTCTGGTCTGCAAGGTTTCGGTCCATTTACATCCAGTGTTTATCTATCATTAATACTTTCAAGAAGTTAGTTCACCAAATCTGAAATCTTCTTTATCACCAAATTCAAATATTTTTCCGCCGCCCCTTTACTCACATACAATGAAAGTGAATGGAAGCCATGGGCTAATAAAGTGCCATTTCTTCACAATAAAAGCCCCCACTAGCAAAAACACGTGGCTTTGATTGTGACGCAGCCACAGGAAACAAGAGATTACAGTTGTTAGCTCTGACCATAAGTTGTTGATTGATCTTGAACCCAGGTCCACAAAACAGATGAATCAAACCTAAATCTCGACTCTTCATATTATGTAGCTATTTCAGATTATTCACAGATTCAAATTCACATACGCACTATTTAACACAAGTTACTCTGTCCACTTTAATCCCCACTCTTGTACCGAACATGGCCTGAAACGTGCAGATGTGCGACACAGCGTCCTCACTCTGCTCTATGCTGCTGCTATTGTTCTACATTCGCTTCAGTCTCTAAGGGGGAATGAGAGCGTGTTATAAGGATTGTTCTAATTATTGATCGAACACTTCAAGGGGTCCTCACCAAGGGCTACTGCTTGGGGATGATGTGTGTGTGTGTGTGTGTGTGTGTGTGTGTGTGTGTGTGTGTGTGTGTGTGTGTGTGTGTGTGTGTGTGTGTGTGTGTGTGTGTGTGTGTGTGTGTGTGTGTGTGTGTGTGTGTGTGTGTGTGTGTGTGTGTGTGTGTGTGTGTGTGTGTGTGTGTGTGTGTGTGTGTGTGTGTGTGTGTGTGTGTGTGTGTGTGTGTGTGTGTGTGTGTGTGTGTGTGTGTGTGTGTGTGTGTGTGTGTGTGTGTGTGTGTGTGTGTGTGTGTGTGTGTGTGTGATGGGATTTCTTAGGAAGCCTTCGTAACTGGAAACCTGTGAATGTGTGGTTTTGTTTGTCCTACCACTAGGGGAAGAACAAAATCAATGTTGTCTAGTTGTGGTTACTGGTCTGGATCATCTCAGAGTCCATCTTCCTTTTGTTTGTGCATCAGGTGTTTTACTGTGTGTTAAATCCTACATTTTGACATCCTTTTACCAGTCGCTGGATAATGTGTGTGTGCATGAGAGAGTCAGAAGCAGTGAGAGAAAGAGCTGGAAGAAGAGAGAAAGAGATAAGGACTAATAGATGGAGAGAGAGAGAGAGAGAGAGAGAGAGAGAGAGAGAGAGAGAGAGAGAGAGAGAGAGAGCGTCGGTGAGAAAGAGAGGAGAGAGTGAGCGATAAGAAGAAATGGAGAGAATTACTGTATAGAGGAAAGGGAGGAGAGAGCATGGTCGTAAGCCTAAAGGTCATTTGAAGGTGAGTGGCGTCTTTCTTGCTGCTCTACAAATCCACATGCACACTCCCTCCCCCTTTATCCTTCTTGCTTTCTTTAATTGGGAACCACTGGATATGATTTAGTATTACATTAAAATGTACTATTTTAATGTTCATTGCTGAATGTTTAACGAGAGAACGGCGTACACAAAGAGTGTTCCACTGCTAATTTAACAGGATTTGAGAGAGTGATAAAAACCTGTGGTGCTAAATGAATTAGCACCAAACCGTAAAGGAGCGTTAAATCCTCCCATCTGAAAGTCTTTAAATATAGAGACACAAAGTTAACCCTGTACAGGAACATCATATCTGATGTTATGATACAAATGAATAAAATGTTAGGCCTGCCTCTGAAAATATCTTGTTGATAATAGTTGTTTTCTTTAGTTTGTCTTTTGTTTGCATGTGTCGGCAGCACATACAGCGTTTACAATGCAACTGCTGTGTTTTACATGTGATAAGCGCATTTGTGATAAAGGTTTAATTAGATAGAAAGTAGAAGAAATTTGATGGCATCTCCTTGTGGATAAGACATTTTAATGATCTGGCGTTTTATTGAGAAAATGATTAATCAAGGAATAATTGTCAGGACAATCAGCAATGAAAATAACTGTTGCAGCAATAAAAGCGAGGATCGATAGTGTTCATCAGTTTGAACAGAGGATATATTATGTAAATCATTTATTGCTGTTTAATCACTGCAGTACAAATGAAGTGCGCATTCATCTTAGGGCTGCTCAATTAATCGTATTTTAATCGCGATTACGATTGTGGCTTGCAACGATTACGAAAACAACGTAATCGAAATAAAACGATTATTTTTTTATTATTATTACTTTTTCTTTTTTTTGGTTTTTCATTATACTTAAAGTTCAGGGCAATCAACTGTTAAAAACATACTGTTCACATTTTGTTCTCTCCAATAAATGGATGTTTTCAAAGTCATTTAATAATCGCAATTACAATTATTGACCCGAATAATCGAGATTATGATTTTTGCCATAATCGAGCAGCCCTAATTCATCTAATGTTTGGTTCATTTTGTAAGCATCAGAAGCCCCAGTCTCCAATAATGCTAGATGGTGTAAATTCCTCTCACTAGGATATAGAAATGTTGCAGTTTGCATTGCTGGAAATACAAGCCGGCGGCCGTCTGATGTCCTGTGCAGGATTGCAGTTCAAGATTCATGCTAACACATATAGCTGCGGAATGAAATACTGTTTAGCTATAGTGTAACCGAAGCAACACCAAGTTCTACTAAACTGAAGGGCTTTCCTCTCTGAACAAGTGTAACAAAGACTTACCTCTCCATCATTCATCTCATTTAAATAGAACCAACTCACCTCTGAAGCTTAAGGGTGAGACGGAGAAGGAGTTTAGCGCAGTAAGAGCAGTTCACCGTGAGATTATTCACATGTAGTTAAAGATACAGTAATGCTGCTTAATGATGTGATTACAGGGCTGAACGGTATGTAGGGGGGAGAGGAGAGGGGGGGGGGAGACCAAGGACAGAGGAGTAGTAAAGAGGAGGAGGTAAGGGAGCAGAGACTTAATGAGGCAAGGACAGAAAGGAGAGAAAGAGAGGCCAAGAGGGGAGCAGGTGTGGGGGAGATGCAAAGGGAGAGAGGGGAAAGGGTGACTTTTTGAACACAGGGAATAAGAGAGAAAAGAGACAAGAATAGAAAACTGGACATGAGGCGATGCCCACATTTTTTTTGAAAGGCAGCTGAGGAAGACACACACACACACACACACACACACACACACAGTGAATGATTATCTCTCTCTCTCTCGGTGTCACCTACTGCTAATAAAATGCCTAACTGTTCTTGCTATACCGAAAGCCTCTTTCCTTCTTTCCTACATTCGATGCCCAAGTCTGTCTCTGGTCATTCACTACTCACTGTTCACTGAAGCAGCAGTGTGTGTGTGTGTGTGTGTGTGTGTGTGTGTGTGTGTGTGTGTGTGTGTGTGTGTGTGTGTGTGTGTGTGTGTGTGTGTGTGTGTGTGTGTGTGTGTGTGTGTGTGTGTGTGTGTGTGTGTGTGTGTGTGTGTGTGTGTGTGTGTGTGTGTGTGTGTGTGTGTGTGTGTGTGTGTGTGTGTGTGTGTGTGTGAGACACCCCCACTCCTACAACATCACACTCATTAATCCCCTACTGTGCTTCAACGCCAGACCTCTTCCATCAGGCTCTTAAATGCGCCAAATGGTGTGTCTCAAGCGTGTGTGTGTGTGTGTGTGTGTGTGTGTGTGTGTGTGTGTGTGTGTGTGTGTGTGTGTGTGTGTGTGTGTGTGTGTGTGTGTGTGTGTGTGTGTGTGTGTGTGTGCGTGCGTGCGTGCGTGCGTGCGTGCGTGCGTGCGTGCGTGTGTGTGTGTGTGTGTGTGTGTGTGTGTGTGTGTGTGTGTGTGTGTGTGTGTGTGTGTGTGTGTGTGTGTGTGTGTGTGCATTTATGCATATATGGCAGGTGCTTCTCATACACTCACAGATAAATCTTATCCAATTGAAATGGTGCTGTCTTGCTCCCTCTCTCGCACACACACACACCACTCCGTTGACCCTTGGGACTCACGCCTGTACGATTTGATAATTACTTTCTTTTGCTCGCCCCCACCTCCACCTCCACCACAACGTTGTATCCCTGTCCTCCACTTAACCACCTGCCATCATGTGCAGCGATAACTAGAATTGCACAGTCATCATTTTTTGTTGTCGGGCTTAACTTTGCCTAAGACCCCAGCAATGAAAACCCCAAATTAGTTCTAAAAGATTCACTCCATATGAGTCAGATTTTGCGTAACATCATGTCTCAGATTTGATAATTTCTCCGTCACCATCTCAGGATCTGTCACCCAGCCCTCTCACATTTTCTCCCCCAGAAAAAAGCCTCTGTCCCTGGGCAAGGGCAGCAGAGTGTGGTCCCGGCCTTGTGGCTGTGGAGCTGAGGAAGTGGGCTGTGTTGGGACAGATCGATGGTAATCACACCTCCTCACAGCTAGCCCTCTCGCATGGGGGGAGGGAGGGAGAGCACGGAGGGAGGGGGGAGGTGGCAGCAGGGAGGGAGGGGGCGGGGGGTGTATTCAGGGCTCCCTTGGGAACACAAAAAACCGCCTAGATTCATGATTAGAGGAAAAAATGTACACCCCACCCCCGTCCCCTCTGTCTCATCGAACCAACTCCTAAACAGGGATGCACGCTTTTGTCTAAACATCATCGAACCTGAATGTGTGTTATATGAATGATGTGTATACTCCATCCACCCATCCACCCATACCTTTCATCTTTATTTCCGCTATAAAGGATTAAGCCATTATTGTCCTAGTGTGCTGTATTTCTTCTTTTCTGTGTATTATTACTCTCCGAAGTACAATAAACTCCATACACTGTCCGGCTAATAGTCTCAGCTACAACACCGGCTCTTAACACCACTTTGTCACATCACATAGACTATATGTTAGCTTCTGGGCCTGAGGGAAAGACTCCATTGCACCTTAAAGGAGGTAATTTAGTGTGAAAAGGTTGCAGTCTATAGCAGGGTAATCTCAGCATGGAAAGTCAGTATTTCCACGGTGTGTGTGTGTGTGTGTGTGTGTGTGTGTGTGTGTGTGTGTGTGTGTGTGTGTGTGTGTGTGTGTGTGTGTGTGTGTGTGTGTGTGTGTGTGTGTGTGTGTGTGTGTGTGTGTGTGTGTGTGTGTGTGTGTGTGTGTGTGTGTGTGTGTGTGTGTGTGTGTGTGTGTGTGTGTGTGTGTGTGTGTGTGTGTGTGTGTGTGTGTGTGTGTGTGTGTGTGTGTGTGTGTGTGTGTGTGTGTGTGTGTGTGTGTGTGTGTGTGTGTGTGTGTGTGTGTGTGTGTGTGTGTGTGGCCTTGGGTGTACTGTGCCGTATAAAGGGAGGTAAACCACAGAGTGAAATGATCGCTTTTGTCATCTCCTGGCTAGTAGTGTACGTCTTTAAAGCAAGCCTGTGCAGAACGCTGTAATACAATGCCTGCTGATAGGGAAAGGTTGATTGTAGCTCCAAGGTGCGATTGGTATTCTTTTGACTTGGTATGTGTCAGATCACTGGGAAAAAAGACCTTTAGGCAGTAGAACAGAATACACGACACACTCGAGAGATATTTGGCTGCTTTTCTAGTGTTTTTGCTAACAGTTGTGTGGACAGCCAGAATAGGAGCAAAGCATTCTGTCTACTTATTGTCTCATACTGAATTATTCACGAGCAGCTTGGCCAAACATGTTTGTCGTCAGTGTACACTTAGAGCATATTGTGGGATGAAAGTGTATTTAATCTTCCTTGTGAAGACTCTCTTCACTGAAAGACGACTTAAAGCACGACCTGGTTCACCAACGACTCTCTGTGTGGTGGATTTAGAAAGGTCAGAGAGGATTCCTGCCGTGGTTTGACCGAATCGCAGTATCAAATTGGACTATGTCGGAAATTCAAGGATGAGGCTGGGGACAGAGCAGAGTGGTGATTTATATCATGCCTATATTTGTGCTCCCCCCTAAATGTCCTCGGTTTTACTGCTGCGTTTTTCCTCTTTTAGATTTTCTTTACTGCTGTCCTCCTCTCTTGCCCTGGTTGTTTCTGAGTGAAGCCAGAGAAGAGAAATCAATGCCTGGAGTTGTTAGCAAAGAATAGTGGCTCTATTCTGCTCGGTGTCCTAACCTTCATATCTTTCACCTATCTGGTGCCAACATTATACCGTCATCACCTTCATTTGCTTCAATGATGAGTTGTAATGAGGCCATCAATAACAGTAAACAGCTGTTTTCTTACTTTAATGTGACCTTTGAGTTGTTTCTTTTGCTATTCATGTCATAATCTGTTGATTTTAAGCATAATTAAAACAAATGTTGGTGTACCATGTGAGTTTACATTCAAGGCTTGACCATTGAGTACAGTACTATAGGCGTCTTCTTCTTCTTTCAGTATTGAGTGTGTACAAATGGATGTACTGATTTGTCTGAGGTCTGTTTATCATTTTATTACAGTAAAGGATTGGTGCTAAGAGGGGTGCTTATCTGTTCATGTTGGGATTCAAGTTTACCCCCAGGTAGGGACAGGTATTCAGGATGGATGCTGCGCTCTGGCTCTAGGGGCCCTACGAGCACTCTGCTCCTGCCACAAATCCATCACTGATACTGTTCAGCAAGGGCGAAAACACAGAGGAGAGGAGGAGAGAGGAGAGAGGAGGAGATAGGAGATAGGAGAGGAGATGGGAATTAGAAAGAAACAGAATAAGAAAATACAATTTCAGCAACTGTTTTAATAATTGATTCCATTTTTCTTTTTTTATGCAAAATTAATAACCATAACCAGTTTCAGCTTTTCAGTTGCTGCTTAATATAATGATGAGCTAATTATCTTTGGATTTTGAACATCACATCGGGCTTTATAGGAATCTGTAATAGTTATTTTATGTTGGCTCTTATCAAGTCAGTTAATGGATTAGTTTATTATATATTTTAAGCAACAATGTCAAGATATTCACTGGGTCTTACTTCATGAGTGTGAATATTAGCTAGCTATAATAGTCCTGTATGATTACAAGTATATATATGTTTGTTTTTGGACCATTGGTTAGACACAACAAGTAATCTAAATAAGTCCTCCTAGACTTTCACACATTCTGATAATAAAGCAATTGCGAAGATAATTGTTTCTTGCAATCCGGGAGGGAAATCTTTCCTGTTACTGGAAAAAGAGGGCTGTGTCACCACTGAAACACTGCTAATGTTAAAGATGAAGGCGGTTATTGTTCTGATGATGACTGTGTAACTTCATCTTTGCTGTATTAGCTTTCACCTCGCAGTCATTTCATTATCAACATTCATCCAGCTCCCTCAGACATAACCGAGTCATGGTCATTTATCTGATTCCCCATGTGATTAATAATTCTTCTACACCCTCACTTAGCAGACAGCTGGCATATTATCTGTCTTCCTCTTCGGGCAGTTCTTCATCCTCTCTTTGCTTTCACAAACACCCGTCATGATGAAAATAGAAAAGCCCTACAGCCACTTCTAGCAGCTTCCTTGATTATGTGTAATGCCACGTTGAAGGTCTCACTCTGGGTATTTTTGTTCATCTGAACTTAGAGAAGCCTCACCTTCCCTCTGTGCTCTGTCTCATCCTTGTTTCATCATAAATCTATAGTAGTAGTATGATCCCGCCTACCTGGAGGGAAGTGAGCAAGAGTACCGAAGGCTGAACCATCAGTGACAGTTTCTTGTAAACGGGTCATTATTGTAGAGTGAAAAGTCTCCTAAAGCAGCTTTTCATTTTGAGGTTAAACCCAACTTTATAAGAACCTGTTTTAAAGTATAATGTTACCTCTTCATCATCGTGCTGGTATTATAGCTGTGCTGAAGCATTACTTAAGTGATTATTACCCTGGGCAGTAAGTTAATCAGCCAAACTCACGGCAATTGAATGAATAGTTGAAGTCATTAATCAGGCAGAAATATTAAACACGTTCTGCTCTCTGCTTCTCAAATGTGAGGATTTTCTGGGTCTCTCTATTTTGTATTTTTATAAAATGTATATGATCTGGTTTTGGAACGACTATGATCTTATTATGAAGGTATTGGCCAGTTGTGATGAATCTGTATCAAATTCCTTTTTCTTCCTTTAATGTCATGATAAAATTCACAGTTTTTTCAAAAGTGACATCCATTTAGTCATGGATTCTGTGCCAATGCCGTACGGATTTGTTACTTTTCTTTCCACTTATTGCAGAAAAGCCATCTCTCCTGCAGTGCTAGGATAGATGACTTTTCACTGGTATTTATTGTGATGGCCCTATGTCAGGTGCAGGCAAAAAGTACAATGCTTTTCAAAATGCCTGGGTAGTGAAGGAAAACTACTTCAACTAGATAACATGTAAATGTTGCCGTATTTATTTGTATGTAACAATCAGTCATATCGGCAAATTGGAGAAGTGATCATTTTCTAGCCAATGTCAATATTTATTCCTGGCATTTTATAGGCTGAACAGTTTAATCCATCAAAAAAGAAAATCCCATAAATCGATAATGAAGGTTTTATTAGTGTTGGTGCTATATCAAAGTCTTCAATCCTACAGGTCACTTGGAAATTACTCTTTTTTTTCAGTACCTGCTACATTGTCCTCTCTATCTAATCGCACACTTTGCTATCTGTCAGCATGAAGCCTTGATCTGATGCACCGGGACGCGACAATGTGAGTCAGGTTGTTGTTAGTGTTGCTGCTGACTGGGTTGCTGTCCGTGTGTGTGTGTTTGCGTGCACGTGTATTTGTGTTTACGTGTGTGCGTGTGTTGCTGACCGGGATGCTGTCAGCTGTGTGTCAGCCATCTTGACACCTACTGTGCACTTTTAACTTTTCTGGGACCTTCCCCTCCTGACAGCCAAATGGTTGCTACAGCTGCTCAGAGAAAACATAGACACACACACACACACACACACACACACACACACACACACACACACACACACACACACACACACACACACACACAAGTTGCTGAAGTGACCAATTAGAGGGAGTGTTGGATCTAAGCAGAAATGACAGAGAAAAACGCTGTGCTTGTTATTCCTCTCAAAGGGTCAGCATGACTTTTTTTATCATTTAAGTCTTAACTTTTACAATTTGCTGGTGCCTATGAGAAAATATTTTGATAAGAATTGATTTTAATGCCATTCGGATATATTTTATTATATATATTATATATTGTCTGTGGTGACAGTCTGACTGAGTCAAATGGCTGAAGAGTCTATTGGATCATATTATGATGTGTTGGCAGAATGGAGATTCAACCGTCTTTTCAATGTCACTATGACGCCAATGATGTTATTAGTCAGACACAGGCCATTTTACACATGATGTAGTGTCTAAGATGATTGCATACTGTATGTGGGGGGGGGGGGGGGGGTAGAGAAATGCATATTTATTATTGTTTTCAATAAGTATATCAATTCAATCAATCAATGTTTATTTATATAGCCCAATATCACAAATGTTACATTTGTCTCAGTGGACTTCACATTTTGTACAAAATATCAGTATGACAATACGAAACCCTCTGTCCTTAGACCCTCACATCGTACAAGGAAAAACTTCCGGAGAAAACCGACAGTTTTAAAGGGAAAAATGGGAGAAACCTCAGGGAGAGCAACAGAGGAGAGATCCCTCTCCCAGGACGGACAGACGTGCAATAGATGCCGTGTGTAAATTGAAAAGATAATACATTTGCAACATAGGTAGTCCAAATATTTGGAAATGCATGTGTGTATAATAGGAAGATAAATCCACGAGGATATCCATCCAGGACCTATGATCCAGGACCACAGCCACGACTCAAGATCCAGGGCTCGCGATGCAGGACACAGGACCACAGGATCATCCATGACTCCGGATCCCAGTGTATATAGACACCAAAAAGAATGACATTTGGGGAAGCTGGGTTAATCGGAACATGAGAGTACACAGGTATAGACAGAGAGAAGGAAAAAGTAAGATGTCCCCCGATAAACTAAGCCTATATCAGCAAAACTAGGGGCTGAATCTAATCAGCCCTAACTATAAGCTTTATCAAAAAGGAAGGTCTTGCACTCTTAAAAACGGATAGAGTGTCTGCCGCCCGAACACAAACTGGAAGCTGATTCCACAAATGTGGAGCTTGTTAAGAAAAGGCTCTGGCTCCCATTGTACTTTTAGAGACTCTTGGAACAACCAACAACCCTGCATTCTTGGAACGCAATGCCCTAGTAGGACAGTAGGGTATAATGAGTTCTTTAAGGTAAGATGGCGCCTGCCCATTAAGGGCTTTGTAGGCGAGAAGAAGAATTTTAAATTATATCCTGTGTTCTATAGGGAGCCAGTGTAAGGCAGCCAGAACAGGAGTAATGTGGTCCCTTTTCCTTCTGATTAGTACACGAGCTGCAGCATTTTGAATCAGCTGAAGCAACTTGACTGACTTCTTGGTACACCCTGATAATAAAGAGTTACAATAATCCAGCCTTGAAGTAACAAATGCATGGACTAGTTTCTCTGCATCGTTTTGAGGCAAGATATGCCTGATTTTTGCAATGTTACGTAGTAGGCGGTCCTTGAAATTGATTTTATGTGGGCGTTAAAGGATAAATCCTGATCAAATATAACACCACGATTCCTTACAGTCTCACTGGAGGCCAAATTAATGCCATCCATAGTTAGTATATCTTTAGATAATTTGTTTCGTAGATTCTTCGGGCCAAGTACAATAACTTCAGTTTTGGTCGTGTTTAACATCAAATAGTTTAAGGTCATCCACGTTTTTAAGTCCTTGAGGCAGTCTTGAATTTTATTTAGATGATTAATTTCATCAGGCTTGATTGATAAATATAGTTGAGTATCATCCGCATAACAATGAAAATGTACAGAATGATTCCTTATAATATTGCCTAACAGAAGCATATATAATGTGAACAAAATAGGTCCGAGCACTGAGCCCTGTGGCACTCCATGGCTAACTTTGGTTTGCGTGGAAGATTCATCATTGACACGTACAAACTGAGAGCGTTCAGATAGATAGGACCTAAACCAGCCTAAAGCCTAAAGCCCCCTGTATGCCAACTAAGTGCTCTAGTCTTTGCAATAGGATATCATGGTCGATAGTATCAAATGCAGCACTAAGATCGAGAAAAACAAGAATAGAGACAAGTCCCTTGTCAGAGGCTATTAGAATGTCATTTGTGACTTTAACCAGAGCTGTCTCTGTGCTATGATGTGTTCTAAAGCCAGAATGAAAATCTTCAAATAAATCATTGTTTTTTAAGTAATCACACAACTGTTTTGCGACCGCTTTCTCGAGAATTTTTGAGAGGAACGGAAGATTAGAAATAGGTCTATAATTGGCTAAAACCTCTGGATCGAGGCTGTGCTTTTTAAGAAGCTGTTTTATCACTGCTACTTTGAATGATTGTGGAACATAGCCTGATAATAAAGACATATTCATAATATTTAATAAAGAAGTGCTAATTAATGGAAAAACTTCCTTCAACAGCTTAGTTGGAATTGGGTCTAACATGCACGTTGATGGTTTAGAAGAGAGAATCATTGAATTTAATTGTTCAAGGTTTATGGCTGAAAAGCATTCTAGTTTACTATCTAGTGTAATATTAGAACTTACGTTTCCGGGAGCTGTTGATAACACTATACTGGTCAAAGGCAAGAGGTCATTCATTTTTAATTAGAGGTCCAATTGTCCAAAGAGGTTGTATTCTAAAGTCTGCCTGAATGTAATCATTGCGTAGATGTGTAGTGTGATTCTGTGTAGTTTATTTATGGCATCCCGTTGGATTTGTCCGTTTACGCCGGTTGTTAAACAACATCGTTATGGGGAAATGCAAGTTAGCATCCAAATGGTTGGAAGATAAGGAGGAAGCACCAATCAAGGATCAATACTATATATAGTCAATGTGAGGTAAAGTGTGTCGCCAATGTAACCGGTTAAAACTCGAAGTGGCGATGAGATGTATGGAAAGGGTCTTAAAAGGTATTACATTTGACTTCAGGATTCCTGCATATACCCTGGTACTGTACGGTTTTGCATGAGAGTGACTATACTGATGTGACGTTTAATTGAGTTGTTGTTGACACTGCCCATCCTCAAAGTGTACCCATACTGCCCTTAAAGTGCTGAAATAACCAGAGTTTGTTCCAAGTTGTTTCTTCCTCTAGTGAGGGCACATACAAGGTTCGTAATTTTAACCTTGAAATTATCAACATAAAATGTGTCACAAATATGTCACCTACTTAGGTCTATTCAATTCCTTGAGTAATAATATCTTTGCCAGAGTTTGTCTTACTGTTTTTAATCCTTTAGTTCTTCTGATAATAAGTTTTGTCGGGAAGTCAGAGTTGAGAATGACAGAGGAGAAAAAAAGAAACATTAAGTACAAAAAAATAGATAAGAGAAGACTGCTGAAGAGGATGGGGTGAAATTAAGTTTGGCAGATCAGAATCCACCTTAGTGAAGAGAGCAGAGACAGAGCGCTGCAGAATGACAGAATGAGTAATAATATCTTTGCCAGAGTTTGTCTTACTGTTTTTAATCCTTTAGTTCTTCTGATAATAAGTTTTGTCGGGAAGTCAGAGTTGAGAATGACAGAGGAGAAAAAAAGAAACATTAAGTACAAAAAAATAGATAAGAGAAGACTGCTGAAGAGGATGGGGTGAAATTAAGTTTGGCAGATCAGAATCCACCTTAGTGAAGAGAGCAGAGACAGAGCGCTGCAGAGATGTGTGTGTGTGTGTGTGTGTGTGTGTGTGTGTGTGTGTGTGTTGTGTGTGTGTGTGTGTGTGTGTGTGTGTGTGTGTGTGTGTGTGTGTGTGTGTGTGTGTGTGCGTGCGTGTGTGTGTGTGTGTGCGCGTGTGTGTGTGCGTGCGTGCGTGCGTGCGTGCGTGCGTGCGTGCGTCAGTATGTGGGACAAAGTGTGTGTGGGACGAAGTGTGTATGCTGCCCTGTTGGCTGCTATACACAAGCTAACTGACTGTACCCATCAGTCAAGGTTGTGTCTTATTATAGGTCATTAGTCTCTCTGCTCAGCTGCGACCTTGACGCTACCTGCTAGAGCATGTACCATAATGTGTGTGTGTGTGTGTGTGTGTGTGTGTGTGTGTGTGTGTGTGTGTGTGTGTGTGTGTGTGTGTGTGTGTGTGTGTGTGTGTGTGTGTGTGTGTGTGTGTGTGTGTGTGTGTGTGTGTGTGTGTGTGTGTGTGTGTGTGTGTGTGTGTGTGTGTGTGCACGCGCACTTAGTGTAATGCAGTGCACAAAATGTGTGTTCAAGACTGCTTACTGTATGTGTACGTGTTGTTTTTGTAAGTGTGTGTGTGAGGGCACACGTGGCAGCAGCCCTGATGAGCAGTCAGCTCTGGCTGTGTGTGATGGATGGATGGACACGGGGGGTCAGAGGGGGTCAACTCACCCGCCTTCATACAGAGGGGGGCGGGGAAGCCTCACAAGGATGTCTGTCACAGATTTTAGTGCTACAGGACTGAGGCTGGCCCAAAGTAAAAGTGCTGCCACCCACAATAAAAAAATGTCTGCTGTGCAGGACAATGGGCCCACCTGCCAGCACTCATTTTCTCCTTGTTGCTTTTTACCCGCTCTGACAGTTACACAGCGAGATGCAATCTACAGTTTATCATCACGTTCTCACCCAGATTTACCTCTATCAGGGAGGTAATGTTTTCGTGTTGGTTTGTTTGTCAGCAGTATTATAGGAAATCTGTTTGGCCAATTTTAATTAAACTTCCAGAGGTGTGTAGCATGGGCTAAATATGCCCTTTCAATTTTGTAGAGGATCCAAATCACTGGGCACATACACACATTACATTTCCCTTTTGGGCGGAGGTCTGTGTTCTACAAGTGCCCTCTAGTTGTGTATGTATTAAATAAATAGTTCAATGCTCAGTCGACACTGTTTCCCGTATTCAGGCAATAAATAGTCTGCCACATAATTGGTGTAAAACCACAATGTGTTATTTCTAGACTTTGATAATCGTACAGAGCTTTAGACGTTCTGATAGGAGGATGTTGCTACCTTTAAACTGCCAGGATAACTGTTTCCCCCTGCCTCCAGTCTTTCTGCGCTGCTAAAAAGCAGTGGCTTCATATTTACATACAAACATGCTTCTCATCTTACTCTCAGGAAGAAAACAAATAAGCATATCTTCTTAAATGTTACACTATTCCATTAATGACGTGTCTCTCCTCTTAATTTGCTGTAAAACAACATCATATTTCATGGCTGAATAACAACTTCAAATACATTTTCGTCCAGTGAGAGACTAATGTAGTTCGTCATTTTATTGGATCTGAGCTGGGTTCAGATTGATTGATTCTGTTTGAGTTGTAGTATAACTCACTAATATAACAGTGGAAGCTCATTACAAAACATGTGATCTTATTGTGAACATGTATTTATCATACCAACGAGGATACACATTGCTTTAGTAAGACAATTGTGTTGTTGATTGGGTATAATTGCTCTTCCTGACATTTTCCCCAACCAGTTTCATTAGATGTTATTATTAAGTACATCCTGCTTACTTGTAGTCTTCATTTGTTCAATGTGCTTGGTGAACGGTACAGCCTCAGACTGGGTAACAACCGTCAGCTGCACCTGTAGCCGGTTGGGTTTGACAGCTTGCATCCACTACATAAACTGCTGTTGTTCACGCCCACGTATCTGTGCAGTGTAAAGTCGAGGAACCACCAAATGTTGCCTTGCATCATGCTCAAGCTGTTCTGCCGAATACTCATCCTTGTGTTGTGTGAATGTAAGTGAGCAGCCCTGCATATGAGCCCAGCAGTGTGAAAGTCTAGCTCAATGTATCACTGTATCCCAGTGTTTCAGATTCACATCGCAGTTTCCCGCAGAAAGATAATAGCTGAGCAAAATTAAGCCACAGACGAGAAGAGGGAGAGACTTTCTGGATCATCATGTACCCCTGTTATCGATTTCTGTGTCCCATGTCCTGTGCTAAACACAGCACAGTTGGTGGAGAGATATCCCTCACAAGTGTAGAGAGAGGGCAATAGAAAGCTTGTTTTATTCAACTGTTTATTTCATATTTGTTTACGTCACATGATCTGACTTTCAGTGTAGGCTCTTGGTTTGTTGCACTGACATCTGCTGGTGTAATTAATCTAAATGAGTTGCTCTAAGCAGACAGACTTAATGGCCATTCCGCTGCTCACTCCCCTTAAATATATTGAAATGCTCCTTCAGGCCACGCTTGACCCGGTTGACCCTTTGAACTCTCGTGACCCCGGGGATTTATGTGTTGGTGTGGTCAAGGTATCTGTACTATGATATATGATTGCGATAAGGGACACATTTTTTACTTTTTTACTTAAAGAAAACTGAATAAGATTTTCAATATTAAAATAAAAGTCACAAATATTTAGATTTAATTAAGTTGCTTTTTATTGCAGAATAAAATACATGGTGATTGAGCCTATGGTCTGCTAGATGTGGAATATTTATATATTGCAGTGTTCCGAACTTTGTGTCCGACAACATTCCCAAATAAATGAAAATGTGTTATTTTACAGTCAAAATATATCTATGGTTGCAGCTTCACATGAAAGCATTTAACTGGCAACACGGGAAGACTTTTATTGTACAAGTAGTTCAAGGAAAGGCAAAGTGTGTGTCAACAAGCTTGACAATGACTGCTATCGTTTATCAAAAATGAAACCACGACCAAGCAAGACAACTGGCATTTTTTGGCAGCAGATCAAGTTTGAAATATTGCTGGGAGAATTGAAACAGTCAGGAGCAGCCACAGTGAGCCGAGATCTGCTGCAGGCAGTTGCTGCACAACTTCTCAGTGAGCTACTGCTTCACCTACTTTCACTGTTCACAGAATGATGCTGTGGTAGAATAAAAACAGACCAGGACTGACATCTTGAGACACAGAATGTTGGAAAACAAGCAAGAGTTGTCCTACTTCTGGGACCTATATAGCATTTTCTGTCACTGTGCAGTGAAAAAGGTTGTTGCCGAATCAACCAGGACTGGTATCTAAAGGATTGCCTCTTTCAAATGAGATTATATTAGATTCCTTTACTGTCACTACACAAAGTACAGTGGAATTCCCAATGGTGCAATCACACATAACAGACAGTATAACATCTGAAATATATGTCAAAATGTTGTTTTTCTATTAAAGAAATCCTGCAGTTACAGTGGTTTGTCTTTTGGGATATTGACCATTTTCATAGTAAACGTTTTGCAGGTGCATTTCTTTACTCTCAACACTCTCAACACTCTCAATTTGCTGTCCTGTTGCTGTTAGTGCTGTTATTATGGTTAGGGTCTCCCCATTCAACAGCCTATTACTTTGTTTAGCCTGAGGGGCAGCTGGCTGTTTCAGCATTCAATAGCCTTCTCTTTGCCAATCAGAAACGCCAGACTCTGAAAGGCCACTACTCCTGTTCCGGAGGTTGTAATGTGTCCTGTGTTTGTGTAGCAGGGTACACATATTTAGTTTAAATGAAAGGTCAGCAGTTTTATTGGTGAACGTATATCCCCTTTCAGCCTAATACTTCCTCTACCTGTTCCTCCTCTGTCATCTTCCTCCCTATGTCTGGATGGAGCATTTGATCTGCGTCGTGTCAAAGGGTGATGGAGGTGGATTTGAATATTGTCCCTTAATTATAGCATCCGTGTGCGTGCATTAGTTAAGTTTAGGTCATTCTGTGCATGTTTGTGTCTGCCTGCTTATGTGTGCTTGCTGTGTGGAGGCTGGGGGGGGGGGGTTCAGGGGGGACAGATGGCTCGTGGTCTGCTCTCGTCTGGTGCTCTCTGGCTGCCAAAGATCAGGCGAAAAACTGTTACAGCACTCGCGCCTCTTTTAGTCCTACTCTGCAGACCAAAATAACACCTGTTTCTGTTTTACAGGTAGATTTTATGGGCTATTAAAATGTTTATTAATGAACAGGAAATGAAATGTACAGATGATTTTGTTTTGTTACCTTTACCTGGCAATTTTCTTTTGTTGTTTGCTCTGGGTAATTCATTGTTTTAGTATGACTATATCATTTTTGGCTGGCAGAGAGAGTATTTATTTCCCACCTGCATGTCTTTACTTCAATTACTGATCAGGGGGATTTTCTGCAACTGCTTTTAAAGGCATCTTGAGCAAGTGTGTACTCCATGACATTGTCAGTATGTTATACATTCTCTTTGTTAACATTTTAAAGTTTAAGTAAACTAAATAAGTAGTATTTGAACATGCTGGATACAGAATTTGTTTTCTCAATGTCAACGTTTTGCAGAAGTCTCTCCATACAAATGAATTGAAATGGATAGCGATGGTGTTTTGCTCGATGTGAGAGCCTTGGGATACATGTATATCTCTGCTTTGGTTGTTTTCTGTGACTTTTCTGTACCCAGCGGAAAACACACACACCTACTGTAAATACAGTGCAATTAGTCTGGAAGGAAACTGTAGACAAACAAAACATTGAAATGGGAAATTAAGACGGACTGGCAAATCATCACGAGCGATACCTTCACATTTGATTATAATTTAAAGGTAACCAACCGTGCCCTGTTGAATTTAGGAGCCAGATGGACATTCAGTCTCACTCTCCAAAGTCCAAAGCCCTTACTGCTAAGTGCTAACCCAGTGGAGCAGAGGACACAAGGAAGGCCAAGAAAAGCTAAAGGAAATGTTGAATTTGACATAGCGTAGCACAGTCTTTCCCCACACATGCAGGCATATCTTAAACTGCACTGTAACTTTGTTACGAACTTGGATACACAAGGGAAAAAAGGACTCAAATGCACGACCCGGGAGCTAGAGATAAAGTACAAGTAATATACTTTATTTGCCAAAAAGGATATTAAAAAAATATAATGGCATTCTTAACGAGGCGAACAAAAATAGGTTTCACAAAGGCACAACAAAAAATCACTCACAACGTGAGGAACAAACTTACAATAAGTTTCAGGAGCATGAATAAGGCATGTAACAAAAAGCGCAACCGTTGATGAGCAGAGTTCTGGCATGAGGACAGGACAAGACGAACTGACACTGAACACTGGGAGACTGGGGAATTTAAACACTCGACAACAAGACACAGGTGAAAACAATTAGGGGCGGGGCTGACGCTGATGAGCGCGGGAGAACACATTAGGAACCTGAAATGAGACGTGACAAAACAAAACGAGAAGTGAAAAACAATACAAAAATAACAACATAAAACATGACTGACTAACACTTTTGGCGGTGCACAACAAACTTTTATTCATGTATTTTGTCTTTTAATGTTTATTTTATTATCTTTGCTTTTTAATGACTGTTTTTTAAATGCCATTTTCTTAATGTCTTTGAATTGCCTTGTGTTGAAAGGTGCTATATAAATAAACTTGCCTTGCCTATAAGAGGCTGTAATGGGGGAATGCATATTGCGTACTAAATGGGGATTTCTGTGTACAGTATAGACAAAGGGAATACATGGGAGACACACTGACAAACAAGAAATGCAAAATGTGTAGATGGATAGAGGCAGTGGAAAGATGGATAGTGGCGAGAAGACATTGGTACAGATGTGATGAAGAGAGGAAGATGTGGATGTAGATGGAAGTAAAGGATCTCAACGAGCGAGGATGGAAAGGAAAGAAGAGGATGCTTTAAGCGTTTTCACATCAGTCCCTCCATTGGTGCCACTTCTAGTCCAGCTGAAATGAATTTGAACCAGTTGAGACGAGGAGAAACGGAGGCAGCTTTTGATGAAGTGCTTTAATCATCTCCCTTTGCATACAGATTTAAAAGAGACTTGGTTAGCTGCCTATTGAGTTACATGGAGGTAGTAACAGCAAAGGCTTTTCTTGGAGCAAGATGAATCTTTCCCCTTTCTTTCTCTGGATCAGTGGCAGATCTAACCTCCTCGTAACAGATACCCAGCTCAAACTGCCTCAGAAGGAAAAAGCCAGTCATGTGATCAGATTAGTCATGTCATGTATCACTTCAGGGCGCTCAAGCTAATATGACACTCCAGGAAACAGAAGAGAGAAAATGAAAGAATTAATCCATGTTCATTTTGCTTGCGAGTGCATTTGTCTGAGTGAGTAAAGTGAGTTTCTGTTTCCGTACCTGTCCTTTGCCAAAGTATCTGGATTACAGAGGAAATACATACAAGAATGTGGCTGTGAAGTCGACTTTAAGAGACTGGACTATTTTGAGCTAAAATGCCTCCATTATAGTTGAGGGGGAAGTATGGGATTTCATTAGTTGCTGAGGTTTGTGATATGGAAACCTGGTGACTGTAAGCCTTTCTCTTTTTCTGACGTCTTTCTTAATGGACTGACCTCTCTCATTGTCACATTTTTCCCACACACTCATTGAAATTCATAAGGTATGTGTCACACGTACCCCGCTCTCTCTTCCATGTAGCCACACACACATTTACAGT
Source organism: Pseudochaenichthys georgianus (assembly GCF_902827115.2). Classification (NCBI taxonomy): domain Eukaryota; kingdom Metazoa; phylum Chordata; class Actinopteri; order Perciformes; family Channichthyidae; genus Pseudochaenichthys; species Pseudochaenichthys georgianus. Next base: position 29,716,278 of record NC_047517.1, read on the forward strand.
ACAACTCATCTCAATTTCCGCTCCTGCAGCTCTCATATTCTACCTGCTGTTCACATAAGATTGACTCTTATTATTAGGACTAGGCTTTCAGTCCATCTACTGGTTGCTCATTAGCATGTTAATGTCCCATTGCTGTATCACAAAGAGTGGAAAGTAAGTCATGAGAAAATGTCTCTGGAGAGGACGGCCTTTTTTGACACAAAAAGTGTTTTAAGATGTTTTATGGACTGCTTTTTATAGTCGTTACCTTGACATGGCTTTACTTCTAGGCAATATGAATGATGGATTATTGAATTTTTACAAAAGGCTAGATGTAATTGAGAGCTCGGTTTTATGAAAGACCCATTGAAACGGTGTTATAACTCCTAGACTTAGTGATTTGGAACTTATGAAGCAGCTATGGTCAACATTTTAATAAACAACACTGATGTGAATGACCGTATGTAATCTGAAAGGGATTGCTTGTTGTGAAAACCCACAGAGTAATATAAACCTGAGTCTTCAGTTCCTTGTATCCATTGAGCTTTTTAGTGTCTTACAGCCTATTGTTTGTACAATGCACACTACCTGCTCAGCAGAAAGACATAACACCATAAAGGGAAGGGCATCAAATCATAATTACATATAATCTGAAGACAGAAATATGGTAAAAGGGACATGTTAACCTCATTGATCTACTGTATACAGGATTAAAATCGAGCATGGCATGTTCAGGTATGATGATGGATTCATTAACTGTACAATGTTAAGATCAGCCAGAATGTATGTAGTTAAATAAGTTATCTAACTTCATTTCTTGGTGCAGCACTCTCTGTTTTGATTCTAGATTTGATTTTAGCCTTAGAGCAGCTGTGCTACATTGAGGGAAATGTCACAGGGATACCTCTGGTGTTTTACACAATTGTCATGGAGGAGACTGTCCACCAGAGTCCAGTGTTTGACTGCTGAACAGTCTGCTGCAGGTCAAACTGAGGCTACAGGAGGAGGAGGAGGAGGAGGAGGAGGAGGAGGAGGAGGAGGAGGAGGAGGAGGAGGAGGAGGAGGAGGAGGAGGAGGAAGTCCCTGACCCTGTTTGATTTAACCAAACGTTTGTATGTTGGGTAGTGTCTTTGCTCTCCCGTCACTGTTTGGACGTCAGCCCTGTCCTTCTGTTTTTACCCTCTCCTAAGTGCCTCATATGGATAACCTTCATATTGCTTTTCTGCCTCTCTTTTACTCTCTCTCCTCACTCATTTTTCTTCTCACCTCTTCTTTTACCTCTCTCCCCCTTCTTTGTGTATTTCACTGCTCACCTTTTGCTCTTCTTGAGATTGTTTTGGGGTGACTTTTCGTCGGGACAGGTATTGATCGAGCGTGGCGGTGCAGTAGTGTTCACCTGTACAGCTGACGAGTCAGTTGGAGGAAATCCAATACGACTTTCAAGTTCTCCCCACGTCAGTGTCAGCAATATTGGGCCCCGTTTTGAGCAGTATCGACACGGGAGACTTCATGTGTGAACTGCAAGATTACGTGTGGTAATAAAGTTGTATATTGGGGCGGTGGTGGCGAAGTCGATAGGGACTTGGCTTGGTAACCAGTTCAATTCCCGGCAAGACCAAGTGCTACCGAGGTGTCCCTGAGCAAGGCACCGTTCCCTAACTGCTCCCCGGGCGCCGTTCAAAATGGCAGCACTGCTCCTAATACAGGATGGATCAAATGCAGAGAAACAATTTCCCCACGGGATTAATAAAGTATATCAATATCAATCAATATCAGTATATGATTCATATTTTACAACTGTACTGTATGTCACTGCAGCATTCCTCCAACAGCAAGCGCAAAGATGGTAGGCTATATAAGTATATATTTATGTAGTCACAATGTCAATATGTGTGGTAACCAGAACGAAAAAGAGTAGTAGAAAACCGTCGTTTGATCAGTTCAATTTGTTCAATCACAAATCTTGAAATTACTTCCATCAATTTTCTCAGCAATCCATTTTTTTATTTTCTGCCAGCAGCAGACAGCCACAATCACCCTGTCATATAGTGTCTGTTTATTTATTGCAATTAATATCATTATCCAAATATCTATTAAGCTTATCCCAAATTGCAGATTGTTCTCACATTGTGAAGCCCTAAAATGTATTTTATCATACATAGATACTTTAGTTTTCAAAAAAGGTACTTCTTTTTTATTTAATCCGAACATTTATAAATGTTTTAGCTATAACACAGCAGCTGAATGATTATTCCCTCCTTGCTCTACTTCGGTGGTTCACCTATTTTCCTCCTCAAGATCCCTCCCTCCTCTCCTCCTCTTTCCTTCTTATACCCTTCCTCTCTGCCTTCTGCTCCCTCCCTCACTTCCTCTCCTTCTCCCCTCCCTCCCCCGAGGTTTTACTGTCCCCGGTGACAGTGGGGAGCTCTGCCCTTGAGCCCTGTGCAGCGGGAGCAGTAAATATCTGTTGTGTGTGTTCCCTACAAACGTTGAGGATACTCCCCAGTATTGTACAGCTCCTCTGAGATGGCTGAGCATGCACAGTGTGTTTGTGAAACCAGGAAGGGAAAGCCAGCCGGGCGACAAAAGCATTCGCCCACAGCCATTTCTACTCCCCCTTTTGAATATATAAGCATCATTTGTAGGATTTAATGCCATAAGCATAATACATTTCGGCAGTAAAGCACTACTTTCAAGAAATATTGCAGGGCTTTTGATTGGTACTTTGTTGTAAAATGTCTGCACAATGAATATACTTAGTCAAGTTGGTGATATGTAGTCAGTGCTGAGAAGCCCTCTGTGGACAATAAATCCTTCAGGGTTTAAGATTGTCTTGGATGAAGCTATTCTGAAGATATATTTTTAAATAAAAACATCTGTTTTTTTAGGGTTATGTTACAGTTAAAAGATTTTCTATGCTAAATTAACTGTTTTAAAGTATGGAATTAGTCTATTTATTTGGTCAAAATCCTCAAAAATAATTGCAAATTCCCATCCATATTTGATCTCAATTGAATTAGATAAACGTCTACTATATTATAAATGTATGGTGACAGAATTGTCGACTTTATTAAGTTTCCCAACAGGAGGCAAGTAGCATGTCTAGCTTTAGATCAGTTTGATTCGCCTAACTAGTAAACAGGAAAAAAATAAATAAAGATTATAGTACATTTTTACCATATTGACCAACTCTCTGTCTTATAGTGTTTAATTTGTTTGCTAATATCAGCTTAAATTGTCCAAAAGCAGAAAAAAAAGCGCAAATGCCACACGAGAGAAAAAACTCAGAGATAATTTATGACCCATGGTGGTTGACAGGCGCTAACGTAAGAATGACGGAGGTGTGTGTGTGTGTGTGTGTGTGTGTGTGTGTGTGTGTGTGTGTGTGTGTGTGTGTGTGTGTGTGTGTGTGTGTGTGTGTGTGTGTGTGTGTGTGTGTGTGTGTGTGTGTGTGTGTGTGTGTGTGTGTGTGTGTGTGTGTGTGTGTGTGTGTGTGTGTGTGTGTGTGTGTGTGTGTGTGTGTGTGTGTGTGTGTGTGTGTGTGTGTGTGTGTGTGTGTGTGGCTGTGTCAAAAGAGATCATTTTCCATAAGTAGGCTTGACTCCCTTCCTCCTCTGTTGTAACCTCCCCCAGTAGCCATGGTAACCCTGTGGTTTCCAAGGCTTGCCACAGTGAGAGTGTGAAGGAGCCGATGATCCACCAATCACACGTTCAACTCGCTCCTCTGGTCCAGAGCATCTGTCACTCCCTCTGTCAGCCTCACGTACACCGAGCTCTCTCTACTTCTGAACGCTCTTCGTCTCCAATCTGAAAGATGATAGCTCTACAAAATACCCATAATGCAGTGGTGCCATTCCTCTGGAACGGTGACAGAGTGTGGCTGCATGTCACCGACTAATCTGTACGTTTCTGCATATGGTATTAGAGACAGAAATGCCAGAACAACAGCATATAAATAACACTTAAGGGTTTGATACTGGTGAACTATTATATTATCAATATACCGCCAGCAGAGGGAAAGAGTGACCCCATAGCGGTGTGTCCCAGGGATGTTCCATGTGCTGGAAGTTAATGACCACATTTGTTTTCACATCTGTGAAGAGCAGCTTTTCCCCTGACAGCAAAAATAATCTCTTTAGCAGAGTAACCTTAGGAATGATGTTTTTATTTAACAATTCATGCTGCGACACAATTTGAGCATCACTGTTATTTTTATAACTTTTATTTTCAAAGTTAGATGAAATATGTATTTTACTCTCATGTCTGTTGGGTAAATACCAAGCGACAACCAGCAGCAGGTTAGCTCAGCTTAGCATAAAGACAGGAAACAAGGGTAAACAGCTAGCTCCAGTACCAGCAATATTAAAGCTTCTTTTTTGCAATGCATACCATTTTAAGGGGCATTTATGTGCTGGTGCATTGTGGGAAGATTCCAGCAGTTGTTAAATGTATTTCCAACGTATCTTTCAGTGATTCTCAGATGCTTTATTTAGCACATATTTCTCACACATTAAAGGGCAAAACCATCTGTAGCAGTTTTGGTAAAGAATGAAAATATACATCACTTTTTGTAGAATTTGTTTTTTAAATTCTTCATTTCCCAAATACCCATCTCACGACCTCTCAGATTGATCTTGTGACACCTTTGGGGGGGGGGGGTACACCTGACCCACACTGGTCTAAACAACATTGAATGTAGTGAGGGGGGCTGATCTATTGTGGAAACACTGTTTTCCTTCCTTCAAGATAAAACGTGTTGAACGCTACAGCAGTGGGTGTTTTCCGAGATAAGATCATGTCCCACCCACAGGTGTAATAATCAAAGATCAAACATATAACATGGACACGGTTGTTATGCTGCATGTTACGCTTTACCTCAGCTGTTTGAGATCCCAGATAGAAATCAAACCAAAGCTCTTAATGTACATGTTTCAGGAGAGCACTGGGTCCACTTGGCTGGGGCTCAGCTAGAAGGATTTGTGGGGAGAAATCACGAAAGGGGAGGGGGGGGGGGTGAGCTCCTCGTCCTCTCCCAGATGACCGCAGTGGTGCGTGTCTGCTGAGGGGTGAGAGGTGGGAGTACAGAAGGTGTCCCTAATACCAAAGGAAAAGCCCCTAATCCTCTGTTAAAGTGTCCCCATTGACTATTTGGGGTGGGGGGGCCCCCACCGGTAGCCCCGAAATAGCGTCTGGTGTTATTGTTCTCTGCTGGTAGTGGATTTACCCCCCCTACCCCCCTAAAGGACCCTTATAATCACTGCTGCTAGCTCTCATGCATTAAGACCCCTTGGGTTTATTTCATGCAGGTAGCGCAGCCTGGATAAATGACACACATACGCACGCGCACACACACACACACACACACACACACACACACACACACACACACACACACACACACACACACACACACACACACACACGCTGGTCTTTGTTGGGGGAGAAAAAGCTGATAAGCAGGATGACAATAAAGAGCCGTTGGTAGAGACCAAGGGAGGAAGGGAGAGTGAGCCAGAGAGAATGAGTGGGAGGGAGAGTGGGTGGGATAACAAGAGAGATGGGGGGGGGGGGGGGTCGAGTCATTTTAGTATTTGTTTCAGCTGCTATTTTCAGTTCTACCCCTCTCCCTTGTTGCCTCCCTAACCTTGGATATCAAGATCACACTGACACCCATCACCACCTCCTCCTCTAGAGTAAATGAAGGTGAGGAAGAAAAGGAAGGAGGCGGAGGGAGAATTCTCAGATACTATGGTAAGTCAGCGCTGCTCCTCCTGCACCCTCCCTGCTCGAAGGTGCTTTCTGGGGCAGGGGCCAGCTTCTGTGAGGCAGCAGGGATTTACTCTTGTTGACATGTTTCTTATTTGAAAAAGACAGATAGAGAGCGGCAGCGGGGTGGATTTGCTAAGTGTCCTCTCTGCAGCGTGAAAGACTGCGTGACGCTCAGCGCTTTGTTTACACTGCGCTGAAGAGCTAGACCCGGCATCCTCTCTTTTTTCCCCCCAATCTCGACTCACTTCTTGCCTCCCACCATTCCTCCTTCTGGTGTGCAGCTTATCGACCAGACAGAGGAAGGAGCTGTTGTATCCGCTCACATTTGTTGGTGGTTTTTTTTTTTTTACCTGAGCCAATGGCACCTTGCTGATTCCTCTGAGTGGGATGGATGCCTATGAGGTTAAGATAAGGATAAGTGACTGAGGACTGGTTGGCTGTGGGGAACACTCAGAGCTCAGATCTCACTCCTCTTCATACAGAGGAGGGAGAGAAAGTGAACATGGCTGTGGAAGAGGGTGTTGTCATCCTAACACAAGTGAGTAGTACTAGTGGATTTATTCTCACGTTTGTAACAGGGTTGTTTGATTCTGAAAAGTTAGAGATGTGTTGTGATTTGATATTATCCTAATAACGAGTGTTATTGAGGTTTTGAGTTCAGTGGTGCACCAAACTACGAGAGTGACCTAGTCTCGTTTCATTCATTGTGACTGCATGGGTGTGTGTGATCATGGAAAGCTGATGTGGTGCCGTCAGATGATGTGTTTGTTTATAACATGCAGGTGTGTTTCAGCAAACATGAGGGGGTGTAGACATGGAGTTACACATGCACCTGCAGTTTAAATGATTTTGCAAGTTAGATACCCTTTTATTCAGTATCAGCTTTATTGGCCACATGACAAACAAATATTTCACTCACTCAAGGACAACAAAGCTGAAAAATAGTAAACATACACGTTAAGCCAATGTTTACATACAAGCAGGTTAAAAAAGAGAAATATAGTATAGCCTATAAATGAATACGGAAAAGCGACATCACATTTCTTTAAATCAGACTGTTTTTTGAAAATTGAAATCAAAGCACTAGTTTGAGATTTTGGGAAATACGTTTATTTGCTTTCGATGGCATGGAAATACAGCTAGACTATTTTTTGCACATAGCCATGCTCGCGGTTTCTCTCTGTTGTACAGTTACTATGCTTAGAGCAAAGCTAACTAACTGCCTCCTTCTGCTTCATCTGTTTTCTCCTTTGACTTAGCATGAGAGCAAATAAACGTATTTCCTTCAGACCGTCCTTTAAGATGAAATACAAGCATTTGCTGGTGTTTGAAGTGGTTTATAGGAATTCTCTGGCCAGTATCTTAAAGAGGTTTCGGTTCATAATCATTTCTCCTGGCCATTAGAGGACATGACACATTGACCGCCTTTCTCCGTGGTGCTTTCCATCAGCATCACTACAATATAGAGACTGTTCCGGAGTTTTGACCGCATATTATGATGTTTAAAGTCACATGGCAGCTGTGCACTAATATAAGTTTTTACATTTTAAATCTGAGGCAGTGAAATGTATAGATTCTGGGTATAGACAGCCATTCATTACGTTGCCAATAATGTGCTTTACATCCATTCCTCTTAAAGCCTCAATAATGATTTTCTGGTGACAGCAAAATGGGGGCATTGATTCATCAATAGGGTTGCTATATCTTAGCCCTGAGAAAAAGACAGAAACGATGAATTAGGAGAGAATGGTTTGAGAAGTTTGAGGACCCCGTGATGGGAGAGATGAATGTGGATGTTGGTGGCGGGGTGGGTGAGGTTGATTGGCGCTGTTGGTGTTTTGGGATGCCCCTAGCTTTGTGCTAGCTGTGGAGCTTTGTGTGTTTTGTGCTGTCAGGAGAGAAGTGGATAAAGTGAAACAATAGAGCCCAGACAACCACAGCCTACAGCGATGACATCAACATGTTGTTTTTGTTTGTGTGTACATATTATTCATGCTTATGTTCATACTCTGTCCTAAAGTGTGTGCAGCCAGGCAGGTATGTGTTGATGCATTTCTGCTTATATATGTGCATCCTTCTTAATGCTGCCAGTTTTTGTTTTGTTGCATGCTCAAGTGCCAAAGTGACTCAGAAAACATTGCCACTGTCCAACTAGACTATCACTGTTGATGTGATAAGGAGGAGGTGTGCCAAGTATAGATTCAGCAGGAATACATCCAGATGCTCTGCAGCTCCAAACACCATGTCTAGACTCAAGGAACCAAACGAACCCCAAAAAACAACTACTGCCCAGCTATTTTTTTATTTTGAATTTTGCACATAGTATACAAAAAATCCATATACTTTACCAATTTATCATAAAAAATAGTAATACATGCGTGCATCGTCGGACATCAAACTGTAACTTTAGGATGATACTGCAAATACACCAAATACCAATACACCAATTAATTATGACTTTTGTCCTTTTAATGCTAAAGTTGTGCAGCTGCAAGTAGCTTCTTGGACATTGACTTCCTTAACAGCACACGCAAAATTGAAGGTTGTTATTATTTGGTATGCATTCTACATTGTGTGAGGATGCTTACTGACTTACTTGCACTCCAACTAACTGCTATTTACATTATCCATTAATCTGAGTATTGCTAGGTCTCTTAATGTCAGAAAATAGTGGAACATTTTCATCCCAGTTTCTCCAAGGTCTTTGAGTGTCTTGTTTGTCAGTCCAAACCCTGCGGCTATTCACTTTCATATCGTGAAATTCTGAGAAAAGCAGGAACATCTCGTACACAAGAGTCCTAAAACAGCATTGAGATTTCCCCAGGTTCTAAGATTACACTTTTAAAGAGCATCTACAGAAACCAGTCAGTGACCAGAGGGCATTTTTAATTAGAACTGAGATAGTTAATTGTCATCTTTAACAGCAAATTACCCGGAAATTAGATGCTTTTTTGACTTTGTAAGACTGTAATTGGGAATGCTAAATTCGCAGCTTTTCCAGTTAACATGTGTCATATTCTCTCTCCCTCTCTCTCTCATCCTTTCCCTTCTATATAACATTATATTAATGCTTTCCTTCAGGCTTAACCTAGTCTTTAATGGCCCCATTTTCTTTGAACCTCTGAACTGTGGAGGCTTAATGATATTTCTTTTACTAATCTCTCGCCCCGTCCTGTGCAACGCTTCATTCACAAAGACTTCAGGACCCCTCATGTTGGACGTAGAGGCGATGTAGATGACGGGTTGGACATGTTGGTCACTGGTTTCCTCTGCGGGCATTAAGGGATACACTTGACGAGAGCAATGAATAGTGACTTATGAAGACTACTTAATCTGTTGGCACTTAAGCTTGAGCGGATGCAGACGGAGAAGCAAAGGGCTCTATGTGTGATGTAAACATTATTGCAGGAAAGGAACCCATGTACACAACATATACACTTTAAGATGCTCTTGGACCTCTATATTATATATATTTTTATTGTGTCTTTGAGTTGTCCATCAATCCATACTTATGTCTCATTCTTGAGAACACAATATCTCAGAAATTGGTCAAAGGTCAAGGTCACTGTGACATAAGAAACATGTTTTTGCCTATAAATCTAGAATTCATACACTGACAATATCATTCAAATATCTAATCGGATAAAATGAGGATATTTTGGACCCAAATGATGTAAACTGCAACTTTACGAGGCAGTACACCTATTTCTAAAGGCAGTGCTTGTATGTTTAAGTTAATTCTCCTTTTTGGAATAAACATGTCATGTTTGACTCGCATGATATTTGATGAAGTATTAAAGTATTTGTCATGCACGCTGCCTGTTCACAGCAGTGTGACGCACTTGTGTATTTCCATGTCCGAGGTTTAAGAGCGGTAAAGCATCTGGTGACACTCAACAAAGCCTGAGAGTCGCAGGACACACAGGCTACACACAGGCTACACACAGGCTACACACAGCATCACACACACATGAGGGTTATGTCATAAGCAGGGCAAATGTTCTACCGGCATGCAGACACACACATGCTGCATATATATTGTTATATGTGGAGAGAATTTTACTTAAATAATTGATGATGAAGCTAGAAAGAACAAAGGCTGATATTCTGAAGTTGTGCAACTGGCTTTTGTTCTTTTAAAGTGTTGAATACATTCATGAACATTGATTCATAGGGTGCACTTTTATAAATAAGAACTGTTGCTCAAGAGATCTACCAAAGAGATTAAACATACAATAAGATAAAAACATATTTAGTAGATAAATATCAACATTTAAAGTGCACATACTGTAACAAAGAAGAAAGAAGGTACAATGAGTATCCATGTGAAAGTGTACGTGGACTTTTTAAAACATCTTCATTTTATGAAGTTCTTTGATAAAGAATGCTGCATACAGTATAATATATGAAGATAGGCTTTATTCTGTATATTTAAACAGAAACCAGGGGGTGTTTTACTTCATTTCTTAACTTCTCTTATTACTGTCCTGGCAAAGTTAAACACAGTAGACGATGATGGAGAAGAAAAGCTGGTGTAAACTTTGAAAGAGAGAGTGTATGAAGTTTATTTTAAGCGAATGACCGCCTGATATGGCTCAGTCTATATTCTGTTGTTGCTTGCACGGTTTCTCACCAAAAAGACGCTGTTTAATTCTTGAAAAGCATCACTTATAATCAAAAGTCACTATGATGCATGCCTACTGTATATACCGTACTTTGAAGACTTCAGTGGGAAAAGGAAAAAGTATGAGTGCAGAGCGTTTGCTTCAGTGACGCTGTTGAGGTAGGACAGTGTGATGACGGAGAGCTGCTGGGCTTAGACTGGACGGGAGTGTTCTCACAGGAAGGTTGATTCTGACTGACCATGAATAACAAGTCATGAAGAAACTGGTCTGTTCATTCTGTGGATTTACAATATAATATATGTGTGTGATATTTAGATGATGATCAGATTGTCTGGCTTGCTGTCAATTACATTTGTACTAGATTGTGTTTCTTTTATTCAACATGTCAACAAACAGAAAAGATAGTCACTGTTCTTGATGTTATCGTCCAAAATAACAACACAATCTCACCCACGAGCCGAATAATCCTCATGGTTCAGGCTCTGTGACGGCGTGTGCTGTATCATGACTTTTCTCAAGGCCACAAGAACAAAGGGCTATCTAATGTTCTCTGGGGGGGTCGAGGGTATGGAAAAAGGAAGGATAAATAGATGTGGCTGATATGAACTCTCGCTTGATGGTTTCTTGTAATCAGGAAATGACCAGTTTCCAGTTAAAGCTGTTTCATCTTCCATTATTTTTGTTTGTGCACGAGCACCCGTAGACACGCACATGTTCCTCTCACGGTGGAACCATCTGATGCTGGCTCACATTCTGGCTTTGGGTCAGATCCCTCTGTGTTTGTCAGAGTTATTTCTGGCCGAGGGGGAGGCGGGGGTACAATGTTGGATAACCGCTCTTTCCGTTTGCCCCTGCCGACTTTATCCTACAGTAAGTGTCTCTGGACGCGAGGCTACATTTAGCATGTCTGGGCTTTTGATAATTCAGGGGAGTTTGGGGTTTTTGAGCCTCGGTTATGAAGCAACATATCACAGCTTCTCTCCCGCCTGCTCTCTGCAGCTCAAGTGCTGAGTTGAACAAAAAAGCTCTTTGCAAGGCTGAAGGATGACAAAATGTGCCGAGTGTGCTGTGTGTCATTTCATGTCAAACCAAATGTCCTCGGAACTAACATGCACCCGTAAAGAAACACAACCTCCCTCCCTCTCTTCTTCTCTGTGTAGCTTTCTCCATCTCTTTGTCTGCCCTCATCTTCTTTCAATCCCTTCAAGCATGCTTTCACCTCGTCTCACACACACACGCACATACACCCCACATTTGTTATACAGGCAATAACACGCTTGCATCATCATTTTTTATTTTGGTGTGCAAAGCCCTATTTCTGTAGTGATGTAAAGGACATCCAAGCAGAATGGAGAGCGCTCTGCTGCTGGTAGCGCGGCGACACTCTCACCCCTGCTTTACTGGTGGACTCAGAGGAAGTCTCTGAGGCAGCTGCGTCGACCACCCGGTGACTGAACTTCCTACCTTTGGGAATCGGAGACATTTGGATTTACTAAAGCTGGAATAACAGACCGACGGGATCTGGTCCATGACGGAGGATGACGTGAATTGTTGGCGCTATGTGCGGTGGCTCTGCTGGTTTTCTCACGGGTTTACTTTTTGAGATGTTGTCTTGTTTTGAGACGCCAATGGATTTATGGTCGCTTTATCGATTTTAACGGGACAATGGAGCAACTGTGTGTGTGGATTGTGGCTTTGTTCTTTCCCCTGTTACGATGTTGTGTGGATATCTGAGCAATTATGACAGAGTTCTATCTGGTAATATCTCTGCATTTGTATTGGCTTTATTCTCACGCGTTCCTGATCGTTACAGTTTCATGCAGATAAGCATGTCTGACATACTCACCTCCTCTCTCTTTCTCTTTTCTCCAGTCTGACAGCAATGCAAGTTACCTACGAGCTGCCCGGGCAGGGAACCTTGAAAAGGTCCTTGACTACCTCAAGACAGGTGTTGAGATCAACATTTGTAATCAGGTATGTCTTTAGATGCTCTTATTAAGATACCAAAAATCCTATGTGAGTGCTTTAACTTCTCGGGTTCAAAGAAGAATATTATGTTATTATTTTCTGCACTTTTATGCTTGTGAGTGTGTGTATATCGTTATGTGACTGTATGTAAGTGGGAATGTCTGTTCACTTGCACAATCTTGCTGCTTCTGTACAAATGCAGTTTAGTTTAATAGACCCCTCTACACACGTAAACAAGCTGCTGCACCAGCTGCTTTTCAAATGTGGGGCTCAACTGAGCATCCTCTACATGGAATATCTTATGATTTTCAACCCATCCTTTAAGCACAAGTAAACATTTTCTCACAGTTTGTATAGTGCACGAGCTACAGACACTCCACTAAATGTGTTTCTTTCTCAGAATGGTTTGAACGCTCTTCATCTAGCCTCCAAAGAGGGGCACGTTGAGGTAGTCGCTGAGCTGCTGAAGCTGGAAGCTGCTGTGGATGCGGCCACGAAGGTAAGACCAACCAACCCCCTCACCTAACACATTTGAGCTCATGTTATGGAGGACTGTATCCAGCACAGAACATGGCTGCACTCTGGGATCCAACAGCATGCAGCTACAGTACAACTACTAAGTGTGTAGCCTTTGTTTAAGGTTTATCATTGGATCAATATTTAATGATCCCTAAGGGGCCTGCTACTTGAATGTTAATGTCTGAATTAAGATAAAATGCCTTCAACAGTAGAATGCATTCATTTGAAATATATCTAATACAGAAAAAAGTAGACAAATCAGCAAATGTGTAATATTGTATGTACTGTAAAATCTGAATGATAGTATATTTCTTCAGTGGAGGGTCTCCTCCTGTGATGCGTCTTTACTCCGCTGCTAAAAGGAGTTGAACACATTATTCAGATATGAGCCCAGGAGGCGTTCACTCCCATGTAGTCGTCTGGTTCAGCCCCTCTGCCTCAGGCCACGTGCCTCGTGCTGACATAAACAGAGAACACAATGAAATATTCAAGATCAGGGATTAAATCTCCCCAATTAAAGCCTCTCTCTATTGTGACCCTGAGGATGCTGAGGGATTAGTTTGAGATTTAGGAATCCAGTGCCGCCGCCGCCTTTACGCCTATCCATTCACTGTTTTATGAAGCCGATGGAGACAATTAGGAGGGGTACATAGATTTAGAAATACAGTGTGTTACATTTAGGCTATGTGGGTTTTTAATACTAAACTTAATTGTATATATGCCCCTCTATTGTTGTGCTGCTCTTGTTGTGGCATTGCCGTCAGTTCATTAGCCCAGCTTTATAACAAACGCTGCTCTCGTGATGCGTGCCATGTCAAGACTGTCAGAGAGAATCTCTTTCAACTCTTTCTGAAAGCTTTTGGGGCTGAAGAGTGTGTTGTTTTACTGGATTGCAATATATTTGTGGAGCTTTTTCATTGTGTGGGTTCAGAAAATCATGGTGCATTCTGGGTTATGATTTCTACAGTGAATAGAGTGAGGTCGTGCAAGTTGTTGGGAGAATGTTATGCTTTTACTATTAAACCAATAACATCACCTTTGCTTACACTTAAAGGGGGTGAAAAGATGACTTAGATCACCTTGTACAGGTAGATTATTCCAATCAAAGGCACTTTAAACCTTAAGATTTTCTTGATTATTGACTCAAACACTGCAGAAGAATAAAGCTGTTTAGATTGTTTCAATTGATTATAACAGCAGATAATAAACTCATAGTATAAGTTGTACTTGAGAAAAGTCTTAAATCTCAGTAAATACAAGCGCTTTTCTTTAGCTACAGTTTAAGAGTCTTTTAAGTGTCTTTTAATCCACCTTGTGCCTGAACAGATATGGTTTCCTTGCTACCCTTTACAGTACATTTGACAGACAGAGCCCGGTATATGCGGGGGTTGAACCTGCCTTAACAAGGTTCAGTACTTGTTCATAAAATGCCTCCTGTAGTTATATTTATGGCAGTGGCATGGCGAGAGCTCATTTATGTGCAGGACGCGGGGCATCGGAAGTGACACATTGTTGGCAGAGCAGGGAGATGCCAGAGCTGGAACGCCAGCCATACAAAAGTCTGCTCAGGGGCGTGAGGGGATTCATGGGGCACTTAGATACTGAAATGAATACATACAGACTATAGCGGTAAACAGTGACGCACGTTAGCAATATGATTGGACAGGTGCGACAGAGCTTAACACACATTCCTGTGGTTGTTCCCTGTAATGCAGAAAGGAAACACTGCTCTGCACATAGCTTCGCTTGCCGGACAAACGGAAGTCGTCAAAGAGCTGGTCACAAATGGAGCCAATGTCAACTCACAATCTCAGGTAGGACACACACACACACACACACACACACACACACACACACACACACACACACACACACACACACACACACACACACACAATGTCAAAGTGACAGCAAGGTCCTGTTGGTCTGAAATAACCTGAATGTAACTACAGTGCTGCGATGCATGCACTTGTTTGAGTGATACTGTATCATGGAGTCACTGACGCTGAGGGGAATCACTCAGTGGAAAGATCCTCTCTGAAACAATCTGGCATCACGCCAACTAGGCCTCTCAGGAAACTGATGTCCTTGCATTTTACATTTAACTCTCTCAGATCAAGGTGAGAGGATAGATTTCAAGCACCTCCTTTCTCTCTGGTCGTATCAAACTATGAAACAGCCAATAGAGATGTAACAGCAACTACTGTAGGGCTGCAACATAAGATTATATTCATTTTCGTTTAATGTATGTTTTGTAAAGATGACTTGTTTGGTCTTTAAAATGTAAGAAAATAGTGAAAATGTCCTTTTCATTTTCTCAAAGTCAAGGTGATGACTTTTGAAAGTCAAAACCCAAGCATATTCAGTTTGATATCATATAAAACTGAGAAAAACATAAACGATCTGTATTTTTTTGGTCCTTTTTACACTTAATTGAATATCACAATATGTGAATCATTTCCCTGTCTATTGACAAAATGATACAATTGTCAATAAGGTCTTTTTTTCCAAAGAGGAAAAATACACCCAACATCTGAATTTACAACAATTTCCTTTTATCCATTTGTAGTATAAATAGCAGCAAAGTGAAATGTAAGCCTGTTTGTAAATGTGCGTGTGTTTTGGTCCATGTGTTCTGCAGAATGGCTTCACTCCCCTGTACATGGCCGCCCAGGAGAATCACCTGGAGGTGGTTCGCTTGCTTCTGGAGAACAGCGCCAGCCAGAGTATGGCCACTGAGGTACTGTACAAGTGTGTGTGTGTGTGTGTGTGTGTGTGTGTGTGTGTGTGTGTGTGTGTGTGTGTGTGTGTGTGTGTGTGTGTGTGTGTGTGTGTGTGTGTGTGTGTGTGGTGTGTGTGTGTGTGTGTGTGTGTGTGTGTGTGTGTGTGTGTGTGTGTGTGTGTGTGTGTGTGTGTGTGTGTGTGTGTGTGTGTGTGTGTGTGTGTGTGTGTGTGTGTGTGTGTGTGTGTGTTATTGTTTGTACATGTGTAAGTCTTGTGTCCACCTCCCTACGGGTACAGTATGTCTCCGTGCATTTTCTCTGCTTCGGTCATGTGTGGTCTCTCCATCTGTTGTACCACCTCCATCTCCTCCTCTCGGTGTCCTCCCGTTTCTCCTTCACTGTCCTGCCTCTGTGTCCTTTCTGTCTCACATTCTCACTCTGTCTGCCTCTCTGTCTTCACATCGTCCTCTTCTGACTGTCCCTTCTCCTCCTCCCCTCCTCCCTCCTCATCTCCTCATGAGGGACTAGCAGAGCTCCATTGATTGGTAGTGTATGGTGGAGGAGGCAGAGTGACCTTGAGTGGGTCACAGATGAGGTCCGCTCCGCTCGCTGCCTCTCCTCCACGTTTTGCTGCTGCCCTGATTTACGTTGCTCAGCCTGTGGAACCCATACACCCATACCATACTTATCAGTCTCCCCACGTACACACACAAAGCATGTGTACATAAGGAAATAAAGCTGATGGAGCTAATGGAATAGCCTGTCTTCAGTCCACTGGTTTACATGTATGGGCTACATGGTTAAATACAAACGCCCTTCAGGACAAGCATTCACTTACACATAGACTAGGCTTGCACACACACTGATGTGCACACTATTTATATGAACATGATATCTGCATGCACATACACAAATATATCTGCACACACACACATTGAAGTGTGCAGTGCTGTTTCAGGGAGCTTTCAGCTGAATTATGCATCATAAGAGTATTGTGAGTAGGAGATAGACGTGAGAGCTTTCAGCCCATCATGTCATTATGTAACTTACATTAGGGGCCTCTGGGTAGGAGGCCTGAGAACAAATAGAATGTGTACAGTCATCTCTACATCTGTTTGACACATGGGCTATTAAGGGATGATTTACTGTCCTTAACTCTCCAAGGAGGGCAGACTGTTAATGTTGAACTCCTTAGTTTCTATTTTAAATTCAAACATGCCCCTAGAGTACCCAAAAGGATTTTTTTTAAACTGAAACTAAAGATTTGAAAAACGAACCTCCAGTTACAATCATAAAGTCATCTCTCATGTGTTTCTGGAAAAAATAACAAACAAAAGAAGGGGCATATTAATGTTGCCCATGTGTTTCCTATAGTGACACAATGAACCAAATGATCTGTTTCTTGTTCCCAGACTTACCATTTGAACAACATATAACAGATGTGTCTTATGACTACATATATCCATTATACTAGCTGCATTATACATTGTTATAGTCTCAGAGGTCTTGCATCGCTTTCCTCAATGCCTGCTGCACAATAATAATTCAGCTAAATGTAATATTGGAGCCCCATCTCTCCATGACCCTGCTCCGAACCTGCCCACATCATCCATCCAGTCACACCATCTCATATCAGCTCCGTCACCAGTAATGTGTTCCTGCGCCGCTGCAGCCCATAGTGACTCTTCTCTCTCTTTCTCTTCACACGCAGGACGGCTTTACTCCTCTGGCGGTGGCCCTCCAGCAGGGCCATGACCAGGTGGTCTCCCTGCTGCTGGAGAACGATACAAAGGGCAAGGTACGACTCCCTGCCCTGCACATCGCTGCCCGCAAGGATGACACCAAGGCCGCGGCCCTGCTCCTGCAGAACGACCACAACGCAGACGTCGAGTCCAAGGTGAGAGCTGATCCAGCACCAGATCTTCAGTTGGTGTTAGAAGAATATCACTCGTCACCGGCTTGAGCTTCAATATCAGGATACATGTATTTATTATCCTTGCAAGAATGGAAGTAGTCATCACATACAGAGCATATGGGACAACATGTGATGACTAAGTGCATTCATGTGTCCTGATATTGAAGCTCAAGCCGGTGACGAGTGATATTTTTCTAACAGTTGGTAACGTTTTTTTTTAATCTCTTGGTTGTTTAATTTTTTCTTTGATTATTGATCGTTTAGTTTTTTACGTCAGTTCTCCTTTCTTGCTGCATTTTTCTCTTCTTTCTTGGTTGAATTTGCTTTTAATGTTCTTTTGGTAGAAAGAGGAAAGAAGCAGAAGCACATTTAAGATAAGATAAGATAAGATGGACCAGTATTAGTCCCTGTGGGGAAATGCAGTAAACAGCAACAGGGTAAGATTGAAAAACAGGACCGCACAGATTCACACAAGATTAAAGATGAATAGAATGAAATATAAAATTGAAATGATATACAGTTAAGTAACTTTTAAAATAAGAAATGAATTAAATGAACATATATACATATGTGGGTCATATATACATATTACATTTGTGTATTTAATCACATCATTTAACAAGGAGATCACCAGAATATGTGAATGTACTGTATGATCGTGCTGGAGGAGGATTTTAGTTTCTCAAATCTTGTCACTCCAACATGAGGAACATGTGAAAACAACCTTTAACTATAACTCATGTTGTGCTGAGCTCCTTCTCCCCTCACTCTGCTCCTCCACTTCTTGTCAGTGGAGGCCTTTTTCTGTTTTTTGCTCACTAACTGCTCATTCTCTCCTCTCTTGGCTCACTCTGTAGATGATGGTGAATAGAACAACAGAGGTACTCCTCTACTCTGTACATTACCTAGTTTCTCCATTGCAGTTCATAAAAACTCTGAAATACCAAACAAACACCTCAGTGCCCCTGAATGGATGCACTCGTGTTTCTGCAGCCCTTTGTCACTTCCTGTTTCCTCATCTTCCTCTACATTTATCATTCATGTAGTTGATATTGCTAGTCATAGAGAAAGTCAGAGTAAAAGCATGTTTTACTAAAACTGATATTGTAGATCCTGAGGCCGGAGGCTCGGGGTTATCAAGGTTTTCTAATGGTTTCATGGAAAATTCATTTTGACTGTTGACAAAATGTCGTCCTAATGTGACCTAACACAGTCTTTCCATGAAACTGATTAACATGATAACCGGTGTTAGCATGAAAAGTGGTTATCATTCATTGAAAAGCAGCGGTTTGTCCATTACCTGCATGGCAACCAAATCCCCATGAAGCTGTAAAGAACCCAGCCTCCTAGCAGCAGGACAGTTAGTCTGATTAGTTTTACTAGTATCCTGTATTGATTTGAGTTGTTCTAATCCTACACCCTTACACCTAAAGCATTGTGCATGGGACCAAAGCAACAAGCTACCTCAACACTGCTTCTATGGTAACACTGGCCTCTTCGTCACACCAAAGTCAGGCGGCCTCCACCTGAGTGCGCCTGTTTTGGTTGGCATTGTTTCTGGCTTTGGCAGGAGGGCCAGTTATCTGCTATGATTCATCCAAAAATGGTTTTGTTGATCTGAGGCTCCTGCATCGTGGTACACAGATTTGCATAATACTCTATTTTGGTCCACAGATTCACTATAAGGAACAGGAATGTGTGTGGTTCCTTTTAATGTTTGGGGACCTTTATGTTCTGTTATGCTTGTATAAAATACCTTCTGAAATTATTCAAAGCTGTAGGGCTTCTCGTGTTTTTTTTTGGACACCAGATATATCAGCAGAGATACACATGTAGCCGAGCACCTGCTCTCCGGATTATTGCTTATTTGGATTTGGGATGTCGATGATTAGATAGCTTAATGTGAGACTCATTCACTCATTGGACAGATTGTTTCCAGTGTCCTTGTATTGCTTTGACAGCTGTTGGTCGCTAAGCTAGGGGTTTTGCTGGGAAATTACTTTCATCTGGAATGAGTGGACATTAGGTTCATTTGCAGGACACTTTTTTACCTAAGAAAGGATCAGGATGTTGTAATTGAGATGAGACAGATTACCGGTAAATATCATCTGTCAAACTGGAGTTATTGATTGCCACTCAAGCTTAACTTTACTTTACCGGGTGTAACGAGTTGTTTTTCAGTACAGTGAAAGCACATAGAAGCTCCTTTGGTATCTGAAACTGAAACCCCTCTATTTGTCAGCATTCTATTGGCCCCATGTTTGATGCTTCGATAAAAGGACTTTCTCTGACACTGTGAGAAAAAGTCAGGTGTCCGTGTAACAGTGTGTCCTCGTCTGTGTAAGCTGATGTAAACTTCAAGGTGTCCACTGTTCATGTGTTGTATAGTTTTTAATGTAATGCGTGTGCTTGTCTGTTTCTATGTGTGTCTTGTACGCGTTTGATCAAATCCCCAGAGTGGTTTCACCCCCCTCCACATCGCGGCTCACTACGGCAACATTAACGTGGCCACGCTCCTGCTGAACAGAGGAGCTGCTGTCGACTTCATGGCTAGGGTGAGTTTATTCTGCCCCCTGCTGTTTGGGAGGGGAATGACCAACATTTAAGGTAAACAAGAGCGGAGGTGTTGATAGTATAATGCTATTTTATGCTGAACACAATAATCATACTCAGCTGTGGAACACTGGTCTGGTTCAGTTCAGGTTTCCATTTAGTATTCAGCCTACTGATATGTATAGGTAGCACATTGCATGAAACACATTCATTGTGTCTTACCTTGCATATACAGGAATTGATAAAGGCATCTCTGTCTATTTCAGTGGGAGATAATGAGATAAAGAATACTGGATTTTCAAACTGGGCAATTTAAACTAGAAGAAGTAGACAGTGCATTGGATTATATTTTCGATTCTAGACTGGAAAATGTGTTAAAGATGGATGTGTTATTGTGTTAAATCAACGTCAGATAGACTATGAAAATGGTTCAGGATATTTATAAAGACATGGAAGACATTTGAGTGTAATGACTTTGGTTTAATGAGAAAGACTTGGCTAATTTGTATTTTAAAATGGAATTGATTTTAAAGCTGTTTTATATACTTAATGATGCTGAACTACAAGGTGCTTGATTGATTAATTGACTGTATATAATTGTCCGACAGCACCCTTATAAAGGCAAACACTTTTAGTGAATAAAACATGGCTTGCTAAAAAGGACGTGTGATATTTTTTAATTTGGGTGTCCTCAAAGCTCTGCAGCAGTCTGCAGCCCGCTGTGTTTGTTCTCAAACCTACACACTGTAAACAACGCCAACTTAAAAGAGGCATCATTTTCATTTAGTTCAAGTAGGCATGGGAAAACAAATCCCCTACTGTCCTTTAAATAAACCCAGCAGTGTAATTGTTACACAAGCTGATATCCCTCTCAGTGTTCATAATAGGTGCAACACTCTACAAGGCTGCTGTCTCACTTTAAACAAATGTTTGGATTATATTCAGTAGAGTAGTATTACTTTTCATTTCCTGTGATAGCAACATTGTAATGGAATATTGGGTGACATTAAAATGGTCTTCTTTCCTCAGTAGACTAACCAGTTTCAGCCGTGGCCCGTAATTTGTTAGCTGGTGTGTCGAAGGGGTGTTAGTGTTTGTGCTGCTTTTTGACACTGATTACCGGTTAGGTCAAAAGAGGAATGCTACAACAGTGGAGATAAATGGTAGTATACAACGGAGCTGTTGATAATAAAATACTATGTATTATAAATGAGGAGATTGCAGGGTTTGTTTAAGAACTAGAAATTAAGCCATTACAACGTGGTGTATTTACTGAATGAATTACATTGAATTGTTTACTTTTAAATGGACATGCATAATGTTAGCTTTTGTATAAACAATAAAGCACTGCTGCTAATTTGCTAAATCTTAATACCAATTGTCTCCTTTTTGTTTAGAATGACATCATACCGCTTCATGTGGCTTCAAAAAGAGGCAACAGCAACATGCTCAAGTTGTTGCTGGACAGAGGGTCCAAAATTGATGCAAAGACCAAGGTGAGACTGTGGACATAATTCTCCTCAGAAAACTGTTCGACATTTCTGGATGAAAATCTGGTCTGTTGGTTGCTGATGGGCAGCTTTATTTTTACCCTGGTTTGGATACAAAAAAGGCAGTTCATTAGGCAGACCTTTCTTCCACGAAAACAGGGCCCATTCGTCAGTATGTCAAATGATGTTTCCTAATGCAATGACATTCCTTTTGTGGAAATCAGTAAATGTTTGATACACAACAAGCCACCAAAAGGGCCATTTTATAAAACATTGAATATGTCTTGTGTTTATTATTTGCTCGTTAATGCGAGAACTGCTATCCAGATGCATTTTTAAATGTTTGTTGAAAAAGAAGGGATAGGTTTGTTTTGTCTCCTGTGATTTATTCACTCCTGGCTTTCTTCACTTTCAGGACGGTCTGACACCTCTTCACTGTGGGGCGAGGAGCGGGCACGAGCAGATTGTAGAAATCCTGCTGGACCGAGGAGCGCCTTTCCTGTCCAAGACCAAGGTAGCTAGTGGGACGATACATTCAGGAGACTCTGTTGAGCTCAGAATAGGAAAGCAAAATTCATAAACACGTTTTTCTTTCACTGATTGACACTTAAAACAGGTTATACATTGTTTATTACATTGTAAATAGCTTTCCTAAGCACTATTTGACACCTGTTAACCCATCAGAAGGTCCTAGGTGTAGCGTTGTCGCATTGTCTGCATAACATCTGTGCGACCTCTCCACAACAGCCGCTGCGTAGCGATTGAACAGTTTGACCGCGCAGGACGACCAGTGTAACAAACCAGACATTGTTGTAATGACCTCATTATAACAATGCTCCTGTAACAACTTCCTTCAAAGTCTTTCTGTGCCGCGCATGGACCGGCCCTAACTTACTGTGTGTGTCTGTCCATCTGTCTACGTGTCCGTCTGGGTGTGTTGTCTGTCTGTCTCTCTCTTTGTCTCGCTCTCTCTCCCCCCCACCATAGAACGGGCTGTCCCCGCTCCACATGGCCACTCAGGGGGACCACCTGAACTGTGTGCAGCTCCTGCTCCAGCACGACGTGCCGGTGGACGACGTCACCAACGACTACCTGACGGCGCTGCACGTCGCCGCCCACTGTGGTCACTACAAGGTGGCCAAGCTCATCGTGGACAAGAAGGCCAACCCCAACGCCAAGGCTCTGGTAAGGAAAAGTGTTGGAATCAGAATACCTTGATTCGTCCCACAGAGGGGAAATGTGTTACACTGTCCTATTTGACAAAAGCATCAAGTAGATATAATGTATTGTAGAAGTTGTGAATCAACAGAGAAAAACAACTTCTATCTTTGACTACTAGGTGTGAATTCAAGGTTTTTCTGGACAAAAACAAATATAACCATTTAGTGCAAAAAAATTTCCTTGTCGAAATGAAGGTTTATTTTATTAGAATCAAGAACCAAACTAATAAAGAAAATGTGCAGATTGCGGTTTTGTGTTATGGAGGTACCATTGTTGTATCATAAAGGTAATGCAATGCAAATGTGCCAGCCAAAAGCCTTTCGCTGCACCAATGTTTGAAAAGGACTGATATACAAAGGGGTACAAAGTATCATCAGATTGATACATGAAGCAGAAAAGAGGACAAATGGTGAAACTGGGAATAATCAATCCTGAAGTGTAGATCTGAAACTGACACAGATCCATACAAAGGGCAGAATGGAGGAGTGGAGGTACTGACAGGTTTCTCCGTCACCCTTGTGGTTTGCAGCTGACATTTTCTGTTCCAGCCATTCATTTCCTGGCATATCATTTGCTTTTCCTTATCAGCCAAGTAAAAGCAGCAACAGATGTCTTGTGACTGTGGAGAAGTTCATCCCTTACAGTGCAGATACTACAGTATAAGCCTTACACTGAGTTTTTTTTCTTTCCATGTGCAGAATGGCTTCACTCCGCTTCACATTGCCTGCAAGAAGAACAGAGTCAAAGTCATGGAGCTGTTGCTAAAACACGGGGCGTCTATCCAGGCTGTCACTGAGGTACTGAGCACTATTCTCTGATGGAATCTGCACGTGACACCATAAAGGTTTTCTTTAAAACTGCATTGACCTTTAACTATGCTGACGTGTGTCATTTTATACCTTGTGACCTGTTTTAATAATGTTTGTCTTTGTTTGAACTTGTTTTTCTGCAGTCTGGCCTGACGCCCATCCATGTGGCAGCCTTTATGGGCCATGAGAACATTGTCCACGCACTGACGAACCACGGAGCCTCCCCCAACACCACCAACGTAGTGAGTGGATCATTTGTAATGCACCGTTACATAAAATGCACACATTTTTTATTTAATAAATATTATTTAAGCACTTTGAGGACCAGGAAAAGCGCTATATAAATCAAATGTATTATTATTATTATTATTATTATTAATAATGCATACTTTTTTTAGTTTTCCTTCCCAATTTACTAAATTAAATGTAAGCTTAAAAAAACTTTACATTTAAGCTTAAAAAAACGTTTCAGAATTGTTCACATTTTCTATGGTTATTTGTTCTCACATTGTGTGTCATCATTACACATAACCTTACATTACTCTTGGGCTTTGTCACACTTAAAGGCCACACAAACATTAGCAGATGTATTTGTATTTCTTAGGCACTCTTACAGGAGGTGTTTGACATACTCGTGTCTTTTATTTCCACTTCGGGAAATCTACTGTTTATATTTTTATTTTTGTTCATTGTTAATTTGACTAGATTATATGTATTTTGTGTATAAATCCCACATCATTGCATCACTGACAACTGTTTCTGTGTGCCTTCCAGCGAGGAGAGACATCTCTCCACATGGCAGCGCGGGCGGGTCAGGCAGACGTAGTCCGATACCTGCTGAAGAACGGAGCCAAGGTTGAGACCAAGTCCAAGGTTAGAACACCGAGCTACATTATCAATCACCATTCACCAGTCGGGAAGTAAAAAAGCTACAAAATGATCAAATACGGGTCCAAAAGTCACTCTCTCCTTCTGCGCAGGATGACCAGACAGCGTTGCACATCTCCAGTCGGCTGGGGAAGGTCGACATCGTCCAGCAGCTGCTGCAGTGCGGCGCCTCGGCCAACGCTGCCACCACCTCAGGCTACACCCCCCTTCACCTGGCCGCGCGCGAAGGACACCAAGATGTTGCTGCCATGCTGCTGGAGCATGGAGCCATGCTCTGCTCCTCAACTAAGGTCAGTCTGATGGAGGGTTTTATTTTGAGCGCATAAAGTCATGGAGTTGGATGTCAATATTTATTTCCAATACACACAGAAATCTCAGGACAAACTGATGTGTGAGCTAGGGGAAAGTGAGAAAGAGGTTGACTGTTTGATTAACTGTCCTTTCTCCAAGGACATAGGCAGGTACTTTTTTTTTTAAATAATGACGTCAATTAAAATGTATTTATTTAGGCTGGAGGACTATAAGAACTTGAGTTGTGCTTCAGGAAAGGATTTCTTTTTCTTTTTTCACAAAACGATAATAGAAATGTTGTAATGTAATGAACTGTTGGACTACTGCAGCTGTCTTTTTGTTGTCTCAAAAACCAGAGGGATGCACTTTGTGTGCATGATATGAAAATAAAGAAATCAATCAATTTAAAGACCCAAGCATCACTGAAAAGACCATCATCAATATTGCAGTCCTTTGTATCTCCACTAGTGGGCACCAGTCTTATGATGTTTATCAGTCAGAGTTTGCTGAGATATAATGTTGTGACAAGTGCATTTATAAGACCAATAACCTGCCTGTAACCAGCCTACAAGACTCAAGCATGTTAGGTTCTGTCACACAGAGAATCAAATGAATGCTGGTGTCTATATTCAGGTCAGTGGTAGTAATCGTGTTGGCCCAGTAAGACAATTCTTCTTCTTCTTTTTTTACCTCAGGAGGGTTTTTTCTGTCAAAGCGACCCACTGTGGGGGAATGATGTCAGTTTTTGGTGCCGTTTGTTTCACATGTGACTAATTGCACGGATCAAGGTCAAAGAGAGATTTAGCGTAGACTTCGTGTGTGATAGTATGTTGCTGGGGGCTGTCTTTCAAGGTGACCGCTGTCAGTGGAACAAATTAATGAACGGTAAACCCCATGGTGCCAATGCGCACGCTTTCTCTTTCCCTCTCTCTCTTTCTCAGGCACACACACACACACACACACAATTACATCTTTAGGGACGTAACCTGAGTCAGCTGTTCAATGAAATGATGTCATACAAATAAGGCAATAGAGGAGTTGTGAGATCGAAACCTTGAATTTACTAATTTGTGATAAAACATTTGATCATAAATATTTTTTGCAATTTTATAACATTTCAAACAAACCTGTATCAAGCAACCTGTGTTCTCTCACGTTACCCTTTAGTCTATATGAATACTAACCAATCAGACAAACTAGGACATGTGTTTCAGAGCATGGACTAGAAGACCCACATTCTTCAGGAAAATAGGACCTAATGTCTTTAAATATCTTCTCATCCACACAGGAAGAAGCCCAGATTAGCATAATCACATTATACAGCAGCCATTTATAGATCTGAATGCACGAGGAAAAAGGGGTCTTTGGCTCAGTCTCTCAGTGTATCATAGCTTGTTGTTATTAATAATTTAATCAAGCACAGATAATACTCATTTATAGGTCAAGTTATAAAAAGGTTGATTTAGTGAATTTTGTATAGCTTTAAAAATATATTGCAGCTTAATTAAAAAGGTAGTGTCATGTGTCAGATGTCATACAAAGGGAAAACATACTTGTTTACTAAATGTTAAAACATATTTTCATTTGTTCTTCTATTTAACCCTGCATGCTATTAATTTGTGCGCGTGTAGTATTTTAAATATAAATGTGTGTGGTCATTGTACTTCGGGTAGGTGTCTTGTTGCGTTTTCATGTAGGTGTCTCTTGTTACGTTAGTAGTTAGTTAGCCTATGACGTAAGGGTATATAAGCCCATTTAACGATTTTTGTTAAGATCCATGAGACATAGCGAGTCAGTGAAACAGTTTGATTTAACTAAATCAGTTGATATAAACCACATTTGGTCCCTTTAAGTAAAACTAAGTATCTGTTACATTGCTTGTACACATCCTTAATTTCTGAAGTTCTTCTTACTCAACAGATTTATTTACAACTATGTGAGAAAATATGTTGTTGTGAAGAAGAGCTCGACCCCAGGCCTACAAGGTCCTGACATAAAACAACCTAAACATTGACTTCCTGTTTGAATACTTCCTCTCCATCTTCCCACTGTCTTTCATTTTGTTGATATATTTTATTTTGTGTTCAACAGAAAGGGTTCAGTCCGCTGCATGTGGCTGCAAAGTACGGCAAGATGGAGGTGGCCAGTCTCCTCCTGCAGAAGAGAGCTGCTCCTGATGCTGCTGGAAAGGTGAGGTGTCTTTTAAAAAGGAGAAGAAGAAGCCTGGTGCAGAAACACACGCTAGGGAGTCCATCTTGAACTGACAATAATTCTTAAGAGTGTTTACAGATGTGTTGCTGTTGGAAAACATGAGCTGTCTGAGCAGGGAGGGGCCTGGCACAGACATCGCTCCACATATTAATCAGGAGTGTTCCTGGATAAGAGTAATAGTTCTCAAGTAATCCCTAAAATATCCTGTGAAGAGCTAGGAATAGAGCTAATAGGATTATAAAATATGTTTGTAGAAAGCTACTTCATATAAAAAGTAGTGGATCACACAGTTAGCTTTTCCAGTGGGACACATGCCCACAATGGCAGTGACAGTGGCCATTTGTCATCCTGCTAGTCTTGTTTACGCTTACCCTTATTCAACATATTTTTCAAATCAAATCAAGTTTTATTTATATAGTACATTTATAAACGATTTTTGGTTGAGCCAAAGTGTTGTACATATAATAAATGAGGTGGAGCGGCAGGTTTAAGACTGATCCCAGGACAACAGAGCCAACAGATGCTTGTGCTGAGAAAACCTTCTGGGTAGATTTGCTTTTATTCCCCTGGTGATGCACTTATTCCACCTCCGCATGCAGCCGTGTCCAAATGCATTTGTACACACATGCACACACACATATTGATGCACTTATTTAGCTAGTTGTGTGTGTGCGTGCGTGCGTGTGCGTGTGCGTGTGTGTGTGTGTGTGTGTGTGTGTGTGTGTGTGTGTGTGTGTGTGTCACCATCTGAGAGCGTTTAGCATAATGGCAGTCAGGTATGATAATGGAGCTTCCACACTGCTCTGTGGTGTTCTACTATCAGTCCAAAAAAACAACAAAATCAGACCTTTACTTTGGTTTAAGTTTGTTTTGTTGAAAAATGAAAGACAACACAACTTTATTTGATTTCTTCAGGTTTTTACCCAAAATATGATTTGAGTTTCACATCTCTCCCGGTAACATCACAACAGCTCATGAGATTATCAGGATATATTCTGCTCACTCTTTATTTTCAATATGAAGGACATAATAGCGGCTTCCTGTGATATAAACTGATTACTGTGTGACTGGAATACTTTGGGTGTAGCTCAGAGTGCGCAAACTTGCATACCCATTTTATGTTAGGGTCTCATCCCTAATATAAGATGTAACATGCTGCTACTGCACTGCTAGCACTCTAATGTTGCTGCTCCTCCTACTAATGCTAACATATGAATAATTGATTCATCACTGTCCCATAAAACCATCTATCTCCAACTTTGGTGCTATTAAAAATTGTTTCACATAACATGTAGGATGAACAACACGGAAAAGTCTGTTTACATGTTGTAGGGTGTACAACTGCATTACTATATGTGGAAATGATCTTACTTAAGCTAAATAAACCATTCAAAAAAACAATAGGATCAAATGTGACGTTGTCGAGATGGATTTAAGTGGCTATAGCCAAGACATTTTCCCCTTAGCTTTTTCTTGATGTAGGTTCCAGCATTATGGTGTTGCTTTAAACTGTTTCCTGCACTAACTTTCTTCCATCAGTTTGATGTTGATCTCCCTCCATGGCATTAACAAACTGGTTCTTTTATTTTACTTTTCGGCAATCCTCTAACCTGGTGTTTTGCTGCTTGCTTGTGTGTGTGTGTGTGTGTGTGTGTGTGTGTGTGTGTGTGTGTGTGTGTGTGTGTGTGTGTGTGTGTGTGTGTGTGTGTGTGTGTGTGTGTGTGTGTGTGTGTGTGTGTGTGTGTGTGTGTGTGTGTGTGTGTGTGTGTGTGTGTGTGTGTGTGTGTGTGTGTGTGTGTGTGTGTGTGTGTGTGTGTGTGTGTGTGTGTGTGTGTGTGTGTGTGTGTGTGCTTGGGTGTTATAGAGTGGGCTAACTCCTCTGCATGTAGCCGCTCACTACGATAATCAGAGAGTGGCTCTGCTCCTGCTGGATCAGGGAGCTTCCCCACACGCTGCCGCCAAGGTATCCACACAAACACGCATTCACACACATACTACCTGGCTTTTACTCTCAGCGCCGTCTCACACCATTGGACATCTGTATGAACATGTACTAGTGACCCTTTTGCTCCCAGTTCCTCTTGTCCATTCTTTGAGTGAATATGCAGCTTTTCCTTTGAGCTCAGCAAATTCTTTGAAATCACTCGACCAGCCAAAATGTAGCTCATATTGGCACTGGTGGTTTGCTATATGTTCCTATTTCTTGTAAAACAGCACTGGAGGGCACATGTGAAAGGACTGTTTATGTGTTATACATGTCGTAAGTTACTCAGCAGTCCTCCACTACGACAAAACCACCCACTCTGTGAAGTCCTTTCCAGAGCTGTACATTTTGTGTGTTCCCAATAAAAAGCTCTCATAAGACACACTTGTGTTGCTCTTGTTGAAATGTCTGACAGACATTTCACACATGGCCGTCGACACATGGTGGAGTTGTGGTTAGTCTCCTGCTTTGCTTTTGTAGTCTGTCAAAACCACAGAGCAAGTATGAGCAGAATGGCAGAACCACTTTCCACAATACGGCAGGAAATGACTGTTTTCGGCTGTCAACTAACAGTTAAAGTGCCCCGCTAGAGGAGACAAAAGCTTGTAAAGCTAATTTATAGCTAGCTGTATTTATTCCTTCCTCCTTCCCACACTCTTAGTCATGTCTCTTTGCTTCCCTTTCTCTTAGTTTCTACCTCTATAAATTGTGTTTAATTTGGCTGGGACTTTTGGAAAGGGATCAATCTGTCTTCTTGTCTAGAAGCAATGTCACACACACATGCAAACATATGATCAGAGTCATCGCAGAACACATTTCTCATGCGTCATATCTCTGGACTAAAGACAGGAAGATCAGAAATTATTATCTTTTTATTTGTGACATCGGTGTTACTATAAACACTTTTGTGACTTAAGTAGTTCACGTGGATCATGTTCAACAATATTTATTGGATGACAGACACACTTATTTTGACACTTTAATCAATCCACGGCTAAGAACAAATTGTTAGATCACATGACCTTAGATTTGTGTCGTAACTAAATGCATAATACTGTATGTTGATATGGAAATCTATGCATCACGCCTTTCTGGTTGTGATGCCAAACCTTTGTCCCTCTATATTGAGTCTGTGATTGTAGTTACCGTGTGGAATGCACTACTGAAACTTCTGACCTTGTTTTTAGTATTACTCCTTTTTATCGAAGCTCATTAGTTGGCATTCCAGTGTAGCCAAATGCTTTTCTGTCCTGTTCAAGTAATATGTGTTATTGAATTGAATGGCCATCCTATAACATTTCTATACTTCATATAGTCTTCAATGTATGAAGTTGATTCTGTTTAGATTCAGAACCCAAATGAATACATGATGTAAAAGGCCCTCGACTGAACCTCTGAGCTTGCCATTTCTCAGTACACTGAAATAGACAACAAATAATACACAGAGGAAAAAGAGCTCATTCCAACGCCTTAACTCCTGCGTCTCTTTCAACCTGCCTCAGAATGGCTACACGCCGCTCCATATCGCTGCCAAAAAGAACCAAATGGACATTGGGACCACACTGCTGGAGTACGGCGCGGACACCAACGCAGTGACGCGGCAGGGCATCAGCCCGATCCACCTGGCAGCGCAGGAGGGCAGCGTGGACCTGGTGTCCCTGCTGCTGACCAAGAACGCCAACGTCAACACGTGCAATAAGGTGAGAGCAGTGACGTAGCTGCAGTATGCTCCGTCACAAAACAAGAGCATTCCTTTATGCACACTCTTCAAACACACAAATGCAGATCTGCTTTAATGCTCGCATCACCATTTTGGGAACGAGATAAAGATACTGTAGAAAAACAGATGGGTCTTTAAAGTATGTTTCCAGCATCCTGTTTCCTGTGAGAGGTAGCATGTTTCAGTCTTGTTATGTGCTCCCAGCATAATGTACATGATTGTGTGTGTCCTTTCCTGTTATACAGAGCGGACTTACACCACTCCACTTAGCAGCTCAGGAGGACAAGGTCAATGTTGCAGAAGTCCTTCTCAACCACGGTGCTGATGTCAACCCACAAACAAAGGTGAAGCTTTCTCAGATATTATATATAATCGTATGAAACACACACTGATAGGGGTCTGTATATCTCTTTTAGCCGCTAAGGTTTGGTGAGAAGCCGTCAATATACACCCACGGTTTTGTGTTTTCCTTTTTAAGTGGAATTTTCTGTAAAGTTTAATAGTGGCTATAAATCCCACTTCACACACTCTTAGGCACACACACTCACACACACACACACACACACACACACACACACACACACACACACACACACACACACACACACACACACACACACACACACTAGTCTGCGATCATCTCAGGTGCTACATAAATAAAGGATTGCTACCTGAGTGGAAGGTGTTCATGCATTTATGGATGCTCCCTGCACTGCAGCAAACACACACACACATGCTCTTTTATTCAGTCACACTCTGCCAGTTTCATTCACTTACACACAGACACACACACACACACACACACACACACACACACACACACACACACACACACACACACACACACACACACATGGGCCCCATAAAAGGCTGCTCACGTTCACTGAGACAAACCTGCAGCAGCAGAAGGTTGGACTAACACAAGGTTATGTACTGTGTGTACGTGGGTCTGTGTGTATTTGTGCTGACAGGACAGTTGTTTACAGCAAAGAGGTTATTCACTCACTGATCTCCCCCATTACCATAATGCACTGTGCTCATAATTCAGCAAGGACATGAAATATGACACAGCTTGGACGTTGTATTTACAATCAGAGATAGCATGCTTAGACAAAGAGGTTAATAAATTGTTGCCATATAAACCATGAGTTTTCTCTCATATAATAATTCAAATGTGTACGAAAAGCCCTTGGTACCTTGCATTTCATTCACTTTAACATAAAAGCTAGTTCATTAAGAACCTGTGATGTAACAAGATGAGGTATTCAGTCCGTATAGGTTATATTCCACCTTTTTTCCTCTCGTCGCCCTTTAACGTCTCTGTCTCTTCCTCCTGCAGATGGGTTACACACCGCTGCATGTGGCCTGTCACTATGGCAACGCAAAGATGGCAAACATCCTGCTGCAGAACCATGCCGGAGTGAATGGAAAAACAAAGGTAAAAAAGCACATGTTCACCCACCTAAACACACTCTCATGCACAACGTTGTAGTTTTATATAATAGATCTTCTAAATCATCATATGTAATATGTATTTTCTCTCCCTGGATGTTTGTGTGTCTGTAGAACGGGTACACTCCTCTACACCAAGCGGCTCAGCAGGGCCACACCCACATCATCAACCTGCTGCTTCAGCACGGGGCCTCGGCCAACGAGCTCACTCTGGTCAGTGCACAAACACACTGGCACACACACATGCTCCAACAGAGCTGATGAAATAACGAACGCTCTGTTTTCTGTCTGCCTCCTGTGAATAACTTCCTGTTTCTGCTCAGAATGGGAACGCTGCCCTGTCCATCGCCCGTCGTCTCGGATACATCTCTGTGGTCGACACTCTGAGGCCTGTGACGGACGAAAACCTGACCACCATGGTGAGACACTAAGTCCTTTCATTGCTATCTCATCAAATAAGATAAGAGGTATTTTATTAATCCCAATTTGGGAAATGTTTTTTTTGCACATAATAACACATTAAAAGAGTAGAAATAAACAATACTACAATATAAACATCTCAAAACAGAAATAGAAATAAACCGTTTATTTGTCAGACCTAAACTGTCTGACAAAAAAAAACACTATTGAAGGGCCAGTTTTCTGTTAACTCATATGATTAAATGCACACAATATATAGATAATAATATAATCACATCACCATGTCAACCCTAATATGAATACAAAAGCCACGCTAATGAAACAAATCCAAGAAATTAACCTGTTTATAATTAAAAAGTTGTTTCATATTTTTGATTCTTCCGTACCAGAGAATATGAAACAGTATACAATGATTTGAAAAGTGGGAATTTAGCATCGTTTTAAAGTTGAAATCACCATACTTTTTACGTGTTTTCCTACACTACTAAATCTCATATGCTTTGCCTCATTTACTCATTTACAAAGTATTAAAATAGTGACATGTTTTAATTGCTTTCCTACTTTGCAGGCAGCTATTCATTTTTATTTATTTCTGAATAGGAAAATAACTTAAAGCTCTTAAAAAAGTTATCAATCAACAACAAGGCAAGTAAGGATTTAAAACTTCACAATGTGAGATGAATAGTATAGAATTGTGGTTGTTTGTTAGCTAAAAACGTTAAATATACATAAGTAAAGTTTCAATTATTTATCGCTTCTGGATAAAAACATTTACAACCACTAGTGTTCCTGAATGAGCCGCTGTATTGAACTAAATGGAGACCAATTCCCCTCTCATATTAAGACTTGGCTGCCCAGACAGCATCATACTGTCAGTGGGGTCAGTCTGTGTGTCCTGCAAATCAGTCAGTAAGTCACGCTGGGTCACATGTGTGAAGTTGTCCTGATTAAGACACAGAGAGATTGGAGATTAAGGTTTCTCCTCAAATAGCTCAGGTCATTAACAGCGATCTGATCCACACACATGTCAGGAGTTAGAGGGGGAGGGAAGAAGGAGGAGAAAGTAGTAAAGAAGAGGAAGGAGTAGGATGATGGAGAGGTGACAGGAGTGAGGGGGGGGGGACAGAGAGGTCACTGAGGATCCTGCACAATCAGCAGCAAAGTGAATTAGCTGTGACTGTCTCTGTGTACAGTGAAGTTACTTAAAGATCAAGGTCGTTTCCCTGCTCCTCTGTGTGATGGATCTATTATTCCCTGTGCAGACGCCTCTGTGTTGTTTTATGTCTCCATTGAACCTACATCTGCAGCCTGTGGTCAGTTGTGTGTGTTAATGTGTGGCCTTCACACACACAGCACCATTACATCTTACTGTGCCTGAGGGGCCAGGGCTCAGATTCACTTTAACATCCATATTAGGAAACACACGTGAAGGTCACTCTTTGGTTGGAATGTAGACGCTCATCTTGTCACAATTGTCTCTAAAATGTTTATAGTTTGGGGTGATATAGCACCTTCAATATGTTTAGTATAGAGCTTAGTTTAGTATAGATATCAGCAGTCAAATCATTTGGTATGTTGGTATCGTATTCTTTAAAAACTATAATGCCGCATTTTTACTCCAATTCTCAAATTGGAACACAACACAATTATTGAGGCCAAAGTATTCACAATAAAGATATTATCGTAATATCCATAGAAAATTATATAAAATCTGTCAAATGTAATAACTTCAATTATTTTTCACTTTTCTTTTAGCAAACCAATGTATTCCAGAACAAAGATTAGTTTGTTACTATTTTGCCAAAACTGAATTGTTCATATTGTTTCGACATTTACAGAGTGCTTCAGAAAAACACAAAATCAACGTCCCAGAGACCATGAATGAGTTCCTCGACATGTCTGACGATGAAGGTATGTGAAAAAAGCAATAGTTTTACTAATGCCTCCTCATTTTCAGCCATTTATTACTAAAATGTCATTAATTGATACTTGCAAACTGTTGCTGCAGCTTGATAAAAATAAGTTATATTAATGCACTGCCTGATTTTTTACTTTGTGCTATGTGATATCATTTTCATTAACATGTGCATGTTTCACTGTAAATCTCACAGTCCGGGCCGATGTGCCGGAAACTACTATTCAGCTTTGCTGCTACTTCTCAATAGATAATATCAAGGGAAGAATCTGAATGCACATCCACTTTTTGGAATAAATCTATTTAAAGACATTTATTTTGAGCTGTTTTACCCTTGAATCTGGTCTTGGTTTTCAAGGAGGTTAAAGTGTGTGTTTCTATTCACAAACTGACACGGCTGATGTTATTTTCACTGCAACTCAAAAATAAAAACAAGGCCAATGTGACTCACTTTAGAGTTCACGTGACCGATTATGAAAAAATCCTGCATTGAGTAAATGAAATAATCCTGTCTCACTGTAAACCTCAATAAATAACACAACATTCACCGTAACATAGTTAGCATCAGAATAGCTTCTGTAGCGCTGCCAGGTCACATTGTTTCATGCTGCCCACTTCAGTCTTCTGCCCTTTGTTTTGGAACCAGCGAGCCAACAGGCCTGCAAAATTGATGAGCTTGTGCATGGGCCGTTGCCTAGTGGACATTCGGGGGGGGGGGGGGGGGTTGGAGTTTCTATGTCAGGTGATACAGCTAGACTCAACAAGTTGCACGTACACACACATATCAGGTGATAAAGGATGAGTTTGCACTGTGGCTGTATGATGAAGATCCTCATTGGCATAACTATGATTCAGTGTGTTATCACTACCATGCAGGAATTGTAAATAGGATTCCACGGCCTTATGTCCTCCACATAAACTGTTTATACTGTGCGCATAATACATCAACATTTGTACTCGTGCAGGGCGGTACAATGATATTCGCTTTCAGAAACAGAAAGCAGCACAAGACTGGCTTTATTCAGCTGACAGCACTCACTCCTTCATATTTTGTTGTGTGCGTGTGTGTGTGTGTGTGTGTGTGTGTGTGTGTGTGTGTGTGTGTGTGTG
This sequence comes from Pseudochaenichthys georgianus, assembly GCF_902827115.2. Taxonomy (NCBI): domain Eukaryota; kingdom Metazoa; phylum Chordata; class Actinopteri; order Perciformes; family Channichthyidae; genus Pseudochaenichthys; species Pseudochaenichthys georgianus. The sequence continues at coordinate 29,751,840 of NC_047517.1, forward strand.
TGTGTGTGTGTGTGTGTGTGTGTGTGTGTGTGTGTGTGTGTGTGTGTGTGTGTGTGTGTGTGTGTGTGTGTGTGTGTGTGTGTGTGTGTGTGTGTGTGTGTGTGTGTGTGTGTGTGTGTGTGTGAGGAAGTAAAGCATTTCCACATCTCGGTTTAATCCTATATGGGGGAAACCAATCCTATTAAGTTGTAGGTGTGAGGGACACTCCTGGTCTCTGGCTATCGTGTGTGTGTGTGTGTGTGTGTGTGTGTGTGTGTGTGTGTGTGTGTGTGTGTGTGTGTGTGTGTGTGTGGTGTGTGTGGTGTGTGTGTGTGTGTGTGGTGTGTGTGTGGTGTGTGTGTGTGTGTGTGTGTGTGCGCGCGCGCGTGCGTGTGTGTGTGCGCGCGCGCGTGTCCTCTCATGCTTTCTATGGATACTATAGCCACACTAATTGTACCATCTTTAGCGCAACTTAACTCCGTGTTGTGCTCTGCTGTCTCTCAGAGTAGAGTATCTCTGTAATCCCTGACTGGCATTAGAGGTCGTTACTACAGTTGGTATGCTGAAGGTCTTTAACTGTCAACTAGAGCAGCAGAAATTAAATGATTATTTGTTAAATATTAAGAATAGTAAGTACTTCTTTTGATAATCAATTAAACAGGTTGATTCACAATCTAAATTGTATTATTCCAGCTCGTTACATTCCAATAGTTTCTGGTTTCTTTACGCTTCTATGACAGTTCGGTAACAACTCAAACAGTTGTTGATCGTACAAGACATTTAAGGACTGATTAACATTTTTGGCCATATTAAAAAAAAAAAAAAAAACATTTCCCTTCAATGTAAATAATCGTTAGTTAACTGTCAAGTACATATTACATAATTGTTCTAACTTCAAGTTTTAGTCAGTGTGTAGGCTATAAGGAAGAAAAATGTTGCGCAATAATAATGGAAAAAGGGAACATGAGGGTGGTTATTTCATCATTATGTTATCCCCACTGCCAGTTTGACATGCAGCCAGGCTTCCACCAGAGGAAAAAAAAGACAGGAGGAGTATTCAGGGTTATTTTTCTTCTGGTCTCTGTCCGGGCCCGGCGCCACGAGAGGGCAAAAGGGGGCATTGCCCCCTCAGTTGTCTTATTTTCCCCCTCACATTGAGCATCATTAATCCATCAAAAAGTACAATAAATGTCACGATTATTAAATAACTTTAAATAATTATTTTCCCCAACACACGTTACTATGTTTAGATCAGATGTGTGGGTCAAGCAACGTGTAAACAAGCCTCAACCCCAAGTGAGCTTGTAGTCTTAATGTTAGCGTGTGTGCTTAGCTGTAAACACTTAGCTGTCGGATGGGTGACCAAAACGTCCCCGTTTTCCAGGCAAAGTCCCCGTTTTTGGTGGCCGGTACCCGATTGAAACTCCCGAAAATGTTCCCGTTTTTGTATGTGCGTTAAAAAACAGAGCAAGGTGAAATAAAATGTTACATGTCAGTAAAAACAGAGAAACAGTGTTGTGCCTTTTTGTAGCGTTAGCGTATTTCTTCTTCTACTTCTTCTTCTACCTCTACTTCTTCTTCTTCTTCTACTACTTCTTCTTCTTCTAATTCAATGTACCTTGCCGCGAGATATTGGATAAATCCATAGTATTACAACAAAAGTACTTTAAACGAGGTAAGTTACGAATGTATGTTCTCAATCGCCAAGTATGGGATTGAATATTACATTAGTTTAGATTAGATTTATTGTCCCCAGCGGGAAATTCATTTGCACAGCTCTGTTGTGGTAATCTGTATTATATAAACCGTATTGGTAAAATGAGCGACATCTAGTGGCGGATTGTGGAACATTAATTAGATTTTTCTCATGGCAGTTTGACTCTAGAGACAAACCAGGGGACTTTACTTTGAATCTGTGTCTGTCCATTTGGTGTAGTGTTTTATCCAATATTACATTTGGTTTATATATTAGTCACTTTCTTATGAAATGCCAGGTTTTAGGCCTTGGTCTGAACATTCAATCCTGGAAATAAAAAATCAATCAGATACATTTTTATATGACAAGTAAGTAACATCTGTATAGGAAGACGAGTTAAGGGATAGAGGAGAAAAGGTTATGGTATAATTACAGAGCCAATTTATAAATGGAGGAAATCAATGTTAGTCTGTTAACCAAAGTGCAGCCATCTAATAATGTACTATCTGTTATTAAAGATCAGAGGAAAATAACAGAATGAGAGGGGTAAATCCGGAATACAAATAAAGAAGCAATGAGATTGTAGAGTAGTGAGAAGGAAAAAAGCTTGGTGTGTCAATTCATTACATTGCCAGTATTTTTCGTTGTTGTGAGAAAAAAAAATCGCCCCCTCGGATTTTTTAACAGCCCCCTCAGTCATTTCATCCTGGAGCCGGGCCTGTCTCTGTCTCCTCTGCATTTCCAAAGCATTTGATCCAGCGACCTGTCAGCTGACTGCTCTCCACTGAGCTGTAAACATTCAGCGAGCCTCCTGTTGACTCTCTTCAGTCGGAGTTTCTGGATGCTGTTGAGCCAAAGTGGCACGGAGACTTTCTCTCTTTAAATCCAATGAGATGAGCTTTTCTGAGCCTCCTGCAGGAGTATTAACCCCGGTGTGGCCGCAGATGGCTTTACTCCCACTCTTTCTGACCTGCAATGTGCACTGTGTTGCAGTAAGAAGACGCAAAAGTTAAACAACATTGAATTGTGTGACTTTCCGGAGAGGGAGGCGGAGATGTGCGCAACAGTGCATGTTTGGTCTTTGTGGAGTTACAGTAAGTGCGTGGGGTGAAGAGAGGGCAACATTTTCCATCAGCACGAGAAGCACTGAATGGACCACTTGATAGTCCTCACCTCTCACTGGATGTACTCTTCATTCTGGGGACGTTTCGCGGAGCACTAGAAATTCCTCAGGAAATATAAGAATAGTTGCGATCAATATGGCTGCGTTGGAAAAAGGTAAGTCGTGACTCGTAAGAGCGTCTGATGAAGTTTAAATGGAGTGATGTTGATGTTTTGAAGGTTAAAATGTAAAAAAAAAAAAAACCTAGAGGATAGATCGTAAATTGCAGACTGTCGAGAATAACAGATTCGCAAATTATTATTTGTATTTCCTTTTCAATGTATTGCAGTGATAGATGGCAATTCAAACAGCTATTTGTTTTTTGTGGATATTTGTCTGCTGCTAGTGAGAGGAGAGAGAGAGTGTGTGTTTGATGCGGTGACTTTGTAACACAGAAGGTGCTTTAGGTTGAAAGTATATAATAGGAACAGGTGTGTGTGTGTGTGTGTGTGTGTGTGTGTGTGTGTGTGTGTGTGTGTGTGTGTGTGTGTGTGTGTGTGTGTGTGTGTGTGTGTGTGTGTGTGTGTGTGTGTGTGTGTGTGTGTGTGTGTGTGTGTGTGTGTGTGTGTGTGTGTGTGTGTGTGTGTGTGTGTGTGAATTTTGCGCGGTGGGTTATGTGTGTTCGGCTATCTCAACTTGAATGGGACGGTGATATATTTACAGCAACGCGGAGTCAATTGTTTTCCAGTTTTGTCAAGTCAGACAGAAATAGCTGGAAAAACACCGGAAGTAATGTGCTCAAATGTACCATCAAAACAAAAGCACAAGATATTCTTAACAAAACAAACGTTTTACTCTGACATGCACACAACATGTGCAGAGATGAGTGTTCTGTGTAGCAATGCAGTGGGAGTCACCGACTCAGGAAAGAGACACGGGAAGAGCAGGAGCTTTGATGTCAAACACTGATGGTTTATTTGGAGCTTCGGCCGGAGAATTCACATCACAAGTCACAGCAGCCACGGTCTGACTGCACGGGAGAGTTGCCACGTCAATTCTGGAGCGCCTCTCTCTCGTTAGCCCAGTTAACTGGTTTCGCAGAGAGTAATCAACATATTTGAGAAGATAGCCTAAACAGTTGGGAACACTGAGTTACTTGCGTCTGACACTTATGGCCTCGAAGATTTCCCACCTTGGAGTCCACAAACACAGAGAAGGAAGTGTCCCAGTGTACCCACAACAATAAACCATCTGTGACCTATGGTTGCCCGGTCACAGAATGGGAACAACAACATTATGGCTGAAGCAGCCTATCTCCTTAAAGGAGATAACAGACGTCAGGGTTGGTCATGCACGTCATATCTAGGAGTCTAGGACAATTATTTCCCTAACAGATAGTGTTAGCTTTTTTATCTTAATTGAGGTTTGACAATCACAATCCTTTCACCTGAAGTTTTATTTTGAAATTGGACACCGGAAATGCTTAATTTAACGTCATCTAGCTTGCCACTGTTGCTGGTGTGTGATCGGAGTGCGGCAGTATTGAAGGCAGGGGGAGGGGCTGCGGTGAAGGAGCGCAGTGTTTGCAGGCAGGACAGAGCAGGACATGAGGGAGAAGGGGAAACACAGTAGCCGCTCCGCCGGCTTCATTGACCGGCGTGTCATCGTCCACCGGTCCGCTGATCGAGGTGCTGCTCCGCTCTCTCTGCTGTTTCTCTGCTGTTTGTGCCCAGGCTTTGGGTCCCTGTTAAAGCCTCTGCTGCGCGCTGTGTGTCAGTGTTGTGAAAGGAGCTGCGTTTGGTTTTACAGGAGAGCTCCAGATATACCACAAAGTGGCATTGCTGTTTATGGCATTGTTCTACAAAATGGTTATTGTTTTACCTCTCTAACAGGCATGCATTGGCGCTGCTCAGTGTTCCAGCTTCATGTTGTTGTGTCTCAGTCAAAATGAATAGACAAAGTTGCAGTGGGCTATGCAGTTGCAGTGAGGTAGCCTAGTATGTGGAACTGGGTTTTAATAAATTATCCAAGGCCTCCTCTAAGTAACGTAATCTGATAAGTGAGAGAGTGATGTCGGCAGTGTGGGCTTTTTCTTCTTCTTCTTGAGATGTCGCATCGCCTCTCTTTGCCTGGATTGGCTTTTTGACATAACAGGAGGATTTTATGATTTCATCCCCTCCACCAGGTGAGGATGCGATGACCGGGGACACGGACAAATACCTGCGGCCTCAGGACCTCAAAGAGCTGGGGGACGACTCCCTGCCTCAGGAGGGCTACATGGGTTTCAGCATAGGAGCCCGCTCAGCCAGGTAAGCACCTGTCATTTATATTATTAAATTCACTGGGGTCCTGGTGCAGTGCAGACAACTACTATTTCCAACTTGTCCTTAGAATATTGTGGCCAGATTATGTTTATATCTATTATCAATTCATGAGGTGGTTGTTCACCCTATGTAGCAATGCTTTGGTATGGATATTGTTTAGTCTATGTTGGACTGAAATAGATCATATAATGTACAGCCCCACCAACACACACACACACACACTCAAACAACAACAGAATAATGGAAATTGCTAGCGATAGCATCTGGAAAGTTGCCATGCAATGATTCAACCTGACAAAATGATTCAGCGTTTTGTGTGGCCTCATTCAGACCCATGCAAAGATGACAAATGGGCCATAGTGTAACACAAGAGATACGAGCTGTATCTGTGACAGTGATGCCTTTGATACTCTTGATGAACAGCTGCACGTCGGGATTCTCTACAGGTCCACCTAGCTACAGTTTCCAATAGTGGACAAAGTGTGTTGTGGAAAACTGGTAGGCTCCAGTGAAAACACATCAGCAGCACACACAGGAGGAGTGTGTGTGTGGATGCAGTGTGTGTTGTTGCCTCGCTGACAGATGGCAGACGTACTGTGATGGTTGGATTGATAAACACAACTACACTAACTGTGACAGGAAGCTGCTCAAACAACAGGTCTCAGCAAATATTCCATGTAAACAATGATGAGCTTGGTGGGTAGTTTATTGGAAAGAGTTTTTAATTTAATGTGGGAGTTATTGTTTGCATAACATTGTTATTATTCGAGTGAAAACAGGTCTGTGGCCACATTTGATGATTTGAATCTGAAGTCATTTGCTCAGAATTACTGTTTGTTTACCTTTGTTAACAGTTTATTTGAGTGTACTCCAGATACAAGTTATTATTGTGAGAAATCTCCATCTGCTACAGATTAGAGCGCCGTACAAAAACTGTTTACTTTTTTGTGTGTAATTGTGCGTTGTAGAATAGAAGTTGAGATGGTGCAGGGTTGTGTATGTAATGCTTTGAAATACTGTAATTATTGATCAATTAATGTTTGATGCTGAGCTACTTCTTTTCTTTTCCCTTACCTTTCTGTTTATGACATCGACATTGCATGGTTTGCTTTTTGACTGGGCTGCACACACACACACACACACACACACACACACACACACACACACACACACACACACACACACACACACACACACACACACACACACACACACACACACACACACACACACTAAAACCTATAATCGCTTGTGCCTAGTCGTTGAGTGCAACCATGCAAAAGTTCACAGCTTCAATGTCATATGGGGGGAAAAGAAAGCTACATCCTGCTTGAATGTCTCCAAAATGCTTTGCTTTTCACACTTCTATTTTGATCTTCTCCTTGCACCGTGTCCCTCATTCTAGCCCTAGACTCAGGTAAGAAAAGAATAGTCGTTGTAGTAGTTGTAGACGCCATTAGCTGTGAATGTTGTCCCCCCCCCTCACCCTCTGTACTACTACATAAAACCGCAAACCCAAACCACAAGTCATTCATTGTGATTAGTGCCATCCAGTGTTGCTGTTTGTGGTACCAGATGTGTTGTCGCCGTGACGTTTTGTATTTTAAGATTGTTGCTCATTTGATCTGATCACCATCCACCATATTTGATCATCCTTATTAAAAAAAATCATCTTATCTTCAAACTGAAAATGTATTTTTTCATGCAGGTTTGAAAAAAAGCTGGAAATGAGTTAGTGAAAGCCACTCTTGTTTTGCAGAGTTTTTCAGTTTGAGTTGTGTGGACTCATTTTATAACTTTTCGATGTGGCTTGTTCTTAAGTGGCACTGTTGTCGTGCCACTTGGTGTAACTTCCAGGGATCAACACATCAGGTTGTTAATATCCACAACTTTTATCCAATTTAATTCACAATAATTGGACATTTATCTGGATGATTCTGGATGTGAAATCATGGTTTGCAGAGATGGAAACTTTATGAGATTTCTCTGGATTCTTTATTTAAGAATTTAGAAATCATCAATCGACAGACAGAGCTCACACATACACAGATGCATCCGCGCACAAACACTTACCTAAACAAACAATGACTCAAACATGTGTCTCTTTAGGTCCACATAGACCTAGGATCATTTGTACATGAAAAGAGATGGAAAGTGTAGTTTACAGCAAGGCAGACTTATCTACAGTTAAATGATGGGAGTGGTGTGGAAAGAGGGACAAAGGGGACAGAGAAGGATGGGGTTAGAGGAATTCAGCGAAGTAGAGAAAAAGTCAAACAAATCTTCCATTGAGTAAACTGTCAGATAACCAAAGAGCAACACATCTGAAATGGAGACAGTAGAGAGAGGAAGAGATGATGGGACAGCTTTATGAAGAAGAAGTGCTGGAAGTTGGCATAACGTCCAGGAATAGATGACACACAATAAAGAGGACAGCCAAGATAATGAGCAGTGAGGCAGGAAATGGAAAACAGCTTGGATGTTTAGAGAAGAGGATAGACAGGATGAAATAGACGATGAAGCTGTGAAGAACAAACAGAGTCTGGCTGAGAGCTGGGGGGGGGTTCGGGGGGGTAGCCCCATGCTGCCATGCCAGCGAGTCCATTCAGACCGTAGAGAGTTGCTTGGTAACTTCGATGGTGGGGTAGGCAGGCTGTGCTGAATAAAGGGCTTCTCTCTGTGCTGAATAGTGTGCCCACTCAAACATGCTGAGCTCTGCATTTTATCCCCTCCTCGCTCCCCCCCTCTCCCCCACTCCACACACACACACACACACACACACACACACACACACACACACACACACACACACACACACACACACACACACACACACACACACACACACACAGGTCACATCAATACACACATATGCAGTATGCACAAATAAAGCACAGAGCTGTCAGCTTTGTCACTGGCATTGTGTCTCTTATCGTGCGCAACCATATAAAATATCATCGTATATTATTTATACTGTTTGCCCATACCAGTGCGCAACATTTAACTCAGTGTATCGTGACTGTGCGTTCGGCTGCTACGCCTTGATCAAATCCCTGTAGCAAAAACAGCACAAGACAAAAAAAAACTGAAAGGAATCGGCACTGCATTGAGAGGATGCACAAATAGGCACAAGTCACCACACGCAGCCGTACAGCAGCCTGCAGCAAGACAGATAGAGAAAGACCAGCGTCCCATTTATGTTTTTGCTGCTCAGAATCAGGTCCAGGTCAGCTGCTAATCTTAGACCAAAGAAATGTCAGTCCTCAAACACAAGTCAAATGTAACTGATTCACTTTCAAGCAAACGTCATTTCTTTATACTGTCAAAACAAGGTTGGCACAAAGACGTCGACTAATCTCTCATATTTCATACACGTTATGTCCGTGTTCGTGTAACACATTAACCACACTCCTGTAGAAGTATAAACAGCCGTCTGCTTTCTATAAGTCTGTTCCTATTTCCCTCTATCTCAAAATGCAAACAACCCTGACCTCACATTTCCATCTCTGAACAACCTGCTGCAGTATCTGATCCTTGCTCAAACTGCAGGCTCTTCAGCCTCTCCCTCTCTATTTCCCACTTATGGACACTCTCTGTCCAGCGAGTAAAACAACCTGGTTCCCTGGAGGTTGCATGTAGTAATGGATTCCTTGCTTTTTGTTTTGTGTCGTGTTCCCCTGCCCGTCACTTGTTGTTGCCCACGGCACCGGGTTGCGTGGTAACATGTAGCCTCCGCTCCTTCAGTTCGGATAGGTCCAACACACTCAACCGGAGCTCCTTCGCTCGGGACAGTATGATGATTGAAGAGATTCTGGCACCAACAAAAGACACGGTAAGACCATTTATCGTCATATTTGGTGTTTTATCTCCACACTTCTCTCTCACCTTCTATACCCAGCCCTTTTGTTATTCTCTCATTCTATGCTCACTGTCACTTCCTGTTTGTTTTTTAAGCTTTGATGTCTCTCTTCTCCCCAGGTGCATCTCTTGTTTTATGATTGTCAATGACTTCTTAGGGGAAAAACAGACTCTGTAGAATTAAAAGTAGGGTGGCGTTACTTCTCTTGCACAGAGGTCATAACAGAAGCAGTGTTGATGACATGCTTTCTCTCGTCAAAGTGCTGAGGGAGAGTATATGGCACCTTGACGAAGCGTCTATTCAAACCTAAGGGCTTCAGGAGGCCCCTCTTTCCCTCCTCAGGGAAACACGCTGTGATTTGCAGAGCCTGTTTCATGCTTGTTTTAGTCAGGAGCAAAAACAGAAACTGTAACCTCTTATAATAAACATAGTAATATAACTCAAAATGTCCAATGACATCACCCAAGATGTAAACTAAACACGGCCAAAATGTGCTCTCCTCTTTTACAAAACAAACACAAATGTTTTTCCCATATTAAACTAGTATTATAACTAGTTGAAAATATACAAACAGTCAAATTGTTGATTCTTTCGTGATGGTCAGTTTAGGTGCCATGTGTACTATAATCTGCTACACTTGATAGATAAAGTTTCATTTCATTTGGGGATTGTTTGCCTGAATTGTAGGACCATATCATCTTCATGGAGAGCGGATCATGTTTTATTAGATGGAAATTGGATCCTTTAGTGAAACAACGGTGCCCTCTGTGACGTCTGAACTGTCTCTCTTCTCCCCTTAGCTTCAGAGTGTCTGTAATGACATTTCCTATTTGGTTGACCCACTCAATAAGGTATAAAGAGTTCATGGATGTCAGACTCATTGGTCAGTTTACCATCTTTCATTCACTGTGGTCCAGCTCTCACTGCTCTTGGGTTTTTGAGTTGTCTGCATATGTGTTGGTTTTGGGTCCATTCCACTCTCATTGTATTCATTAGTGGTGGTCTGTGTTTAGTGAATGGTCATTCCCATGCTACATGAGCTGCCATGATTTAATTTCCACATGAATAATGGTTATTATAAAGCTGGTTGGGTTGTGACAAATTGTGTGTTATCAAGATGAGGATATGTGTGATAACCCAGATAACATTTAACAAAACGTGCAATTGGGTTAAAGTTCCACCGTCATGTCACTAGAAAAACAGAATGCCATCCCACATGTTTGGATAGTTAATGGTGACAAATGTTCTTCCATTACATGTCGGGGAAAAAAGAAGAAAGATTCATTCTTGTCAACCTCTATGTCGGCTATGTATTTGTTCTGTCCTTATATTCCACGTTCCTATTTCTCATCTCCCATCTCTATCTGCCTCCCTATCGCTGTTAAACCTCTTCTTTCTCTTCCGTATCTTTTCCTCCTGCTCTCTTCCTCTCCCAGCACCTGGCTGTGACCAGAGACTACAGCACTGAGTGTATGCGGCGCTACAGCTGGACCCCGGACACCGTGGACCACAGCCCCAACACTGTGTCCAGCCCCATTCACTCTGGGTAAGAACAGCTGCACTGCCTCCGCCCATACATCACGATATGTCTACCAGCATGCGCACACATGCACTACAAACTAGGGCTGTCCTCACACTAACACATTCCAGACAGCCTATTGATAAGTTGATTTAATCGACAGATCTGTAGAAATGAGTTTTTTACACAAAGAAGCATGCAATAATCTGAATCTTGTGTTTACCAGGGATGTGTTGATAAGATTTTTGGATCATTTAGCATGAAAAAAGCTGAAAAAAGTACTAATGGATTAAATAAATCTTCTTAAACTAAAGCATCCTAGAGAGGCAGCCCTACTACATGCAAAAGCTGCATGTACATCCTAATAACTATTGCATAAATCACACATTTTCTAAGCACACAACTGCTGTATTGTCTTTTGTTCCCCCCCAAAGAGTCAATATTCAGCAAACCCTGCAGCACTGATGCAGACATGATGCAGGGCTGTGGGATTTCTGCAGTGCTGCTACTGTACACATTACATTACAGCAACAAAAGAAACAGTCTGTCCTCTAAAGCTCTCATGTCATACCATAAGTCTAGAGACAAAGTCCAGGCATCACCCTGATGTTCACTGACGTCAGCTCTCTTCCTGTCATCGCAGGAACAAAGTACAGACTCTCTGTGAGCTCATGGTGCTTGTCTTGTGTGTTTCATTTGGATAAAAGTGATAAGATGTGACGCTCACTTTGAATATATGACGTTAAATGCCTGCTTTATATACACGGAGCTGTGTTAGAACATCATTTAAGGCTTAATAATTGATTTTTCTGGGATCTGTCATGTCATTATTACTTGTTGTGTGTGTGTCTGTGTATTTATATATTATTTAGTTTGTTGTCATGTACCTTCTTTCCCTTGGTTTTCCACCCCCGTATTTCTTTCATCTTCAGTAGTTACTGCAGATCCCCACAGTGATTGTGAACCGTTGATACTAAAACTAGATTTCGGGGGTTTGCCTCCTGCATTGCCTCCATGTGTTTATTTTGCAGCCTCTCCTCCCCGCTCCCTCAGTATGACTCCAGGTGATGACTGCTGCTTTCACCTACGATGCTGCAGTGATGACTCCCACTCCTCCCCCCTTCTCTCTCCCTTCTCACCTCATCAGTCTCTCCCCCTTCTCACCTCATCAGTCTCTCCCCCCCTCTTAGCCTCCTCCACTCTGTGCTCGTCTCATCCGTGTAGTCTGGTGTTTCATTTGCACTCCATAGATATTAGAGGTGTTAAGTCAACGTGTTTGGGAGTCTTTTCATCTGTCTTTCTCTCACATCAAATTACATTTCCCTCGAAACCTTACAGGGATTCTGCTTTTCTGCCAACATACACTATAGAAAAAGCAACAATATACATAACGCAACACATTTTAGCTTTAGGTTGATCGTGCAAAATTCATGTTCTGCTCTTCTCCATCCTCACTTATTACTTGTGTCAATGATTATATTAATGGGATGCCGAAATTAGCTTTTAATTCAAAGGCGCATCACATATTAATCACATTAACCCTATGTTGGTGAAACATCTGTGCAGGTGTTTAATATTTGTTCACTGAATGCTGCTTTAGAGGACCTGAAACTTTGGCAAAAGTCTCACCTTGTGCCTCATGAATGGAAACTAAACTTTGCGACTTCATGAGCAGCACCCTGTTTAGTTTCAGACAGTGTTTAATGTTCTGAATGGAGGCAGGTGTAAGTGAGAACTGCAAACTTTCAGAACTCAAAGCATCTTTTTTTCTTCTTTCTATCATTCTGTCGGTCTCTTTCTCTTTTTTTGTTAATTTCTCTCTTTTCCTTACTTTGTGTTGGTGTACGGTGATCACAGCATGGAAATTGTCT